>NW_004524623.1:12217731-12238446 GCF_000260255.1 Octodon degus
TTTTTTATTTTATATCTTTGACAAGACCATGAAGTCTGAAGTGTTTTGAAAGACTTTTCAATATGTTGGAAAGCAGAAAATATTGCTGCTCAGGAGTTCAAGCTATCTAATGTCATTTTTAGTCAAGAAAATTTATCCAAATATTTAATAACACTTCTAAATAAAAATTTTACAAAAATGTCAATACAACTTCCCAAAACAGGCTACTGAAATTTTAGTTAAGGATATATGTCCAGGGCAATTCATAAAATATATTACTTATTTTATAGTTATGATGCAGTTAAAGAAATAAGATGAATAATTAGAGTATTTTTCTTGATTCGAGCTAAAGAAAGTTATGAGCATGAGAAGACTTTGCACCTGGACCTCCTCAAGGACTGTGAACCGGAAATAAGCAGAAACCCCCGAGTACAAAGCTTGCGACATGCTCCCTGGAGAGAGCCGCCTCGGGACTAATAAGCTGAATGTATATTAGCACAAGTTACGAATTACATGTTACATATTATTGCAGATGATGAATTACATACATAATATGCTTATGTACAATGCTGTGGTTTGACTGTGTCTCCCACATTCCCGTCTAAGTCGTATCATCTGTGCAACAGGGCTGAGAGACAAGACCCTCATTAGGTAACCGGATCATTGGGCCTTTGCTCTCTTAAATGGAAAAATGTCTCTATTATGAGACTTAGTCACAAAAGTGGATTCCTTATAGGAAGAATTCAGCGTTCAGATGCCCTTTCTCGCCCTATCCCTCTCTGCCATAGAGTAACACAAAAAGAAAATCTCAGTGGGTGTAGTTTTTGTATAGTGAACTTTCCAGGCTCTAGAACACTAGAACTTTGAAGGGAAAAAAAAGCTTTGTTGTTTATGTTGTGAATTACAGTTTGAGATGCTCTGTTATAGTATAGTAGCGCAATATAGTAGCACAATATAATCTTAGTTAATTTAGCAATATATATATTTATTCTCATCACAGGGCAAAATTTCCAATACCCACAAGTTGGAGGAGGACAGGTTCGCTTGGTTTATTTGAACTCACAGTGTGCAGAGGTTTCAGTCCACAATTGGTTGACTCCAAGACAGGGTGGGATGCCTAAGAGGCATGGCGGAAGAGAAGACAGCCATGCCAAGGCAGGCAGGAAGTAGCCAACAGCAAGCCTTGTACTCCTTTTTCATTCCATTCCAGCTCCGCTTCTGCTAGCTGGCCCCACCCCCATTCAGGGCAGGCCTTCTCCTGATCCGCCCCCAGAAGTTCACCAAGCCAATCAATGAAGGAGTACAGTGATCTACACCCTTCAACCAGAGCCACACTACCGCTATGAGTGCATGTGGCTTCAGGGCAGCACCTAGATGTAACCCTCCTGGATTTAATGAATGAGTTCCATTCCATGGTACTAATGTTCATAAGTCAGGCTCATTCATAAATCCAACAAAGTGAGTTTTATGCACCTGTGATACAAATACACTATGTAAAACTTTACAAATCCAAACACACGCAATCTGGTACACTATTGCACTACAGGTAAGCACATAGCAGCACAACTGCGACAGTGTCTAACAGACATGCAAGCTATTTCCACGATTTTTTGAAATTTTGTAAAGCAGTTATGTTGACATCTGCAAAAGTTCACAGCTCTAGTGTTCATAAGCTGGGGACTTACTGTGTATGTATTTGTGTGTTTGCATGTGTATGTATTACACATATAAGTATGCTTATACATATACACATACACAAGTATGCTTTCTGTGTTTTAGCATGACAATTAACCAGAAAAAAGCAAAGTGCCATACACGGGGAAAGAGACATAACAGCTATTAACCACACTTTTGGGGGGATTTTGGTTCTTTTTTCATTTTGTGGAAACAAAATTGATAAAACTCACAAAGCCTTCTAGTGCATAAAGCCTAGTACGTAAAATCATCAATTTCACAGTGTATGGTTCAATATACTAACCACAAGAAACTCTCCTGCCACATATGATCAGAGAGGGGAAACTGGTTTTAATTTCATTTTTATCAACCTAAAAGAAAGTAGCATTATTAAAGATTCTTTTATTTGTAAGTAACAAAATTGTAATTCAAAATGACACTATAAAATGAAAAATATTTCCTTCAAGGCAACTAACTCTAGAATTAAAATTATTGCTTTTTTTAATTCTGTGTCCTCATCTTCAATTTTCTGGTTTCCCTGGGTTAGCATCGTCGTATAACCATATTCTTCCATGGGCCATGGGAGAGCACTTAGGCAGCACTAGACTTGCATAGTGTTTCCACTTTTCTATTTCCAGAAGAAGATAAATTTCTTTTCCGGGGCCTGTACATTGACCTCCACCTGAAGCTCTCATTTGAGCTGCTAGAGTCAAATGCCCATTTATGACTCAGTCACCATGACGAGAGAAGAGCAGGATTCTCAATTAGAAGCCTGCAGTACACGATACTCCCATGACCATAACAAAAGTGCAGTATTTCTGCACCTGACTTTAGCATAATAGCGCAGTTTATAATAAACTACATTATTGTATATATAATAAAATTCATAGTGCATTGTGTTTCTGGGCACAAGGGACCAACATACTGAATCAGAAGCAATTTCCCAAAAGAAAGAAAAAATGGCCACACATATGGAAGTCTAAGTGAAAAATACTTTTATTTATACCCAGATCATTTCAAATTAAATGTAAAGGTGGTGTTGTGGTATTTTAACAGAAGCAAGTCTGTTAACACTTATTTCTTATGCCCTTGTTTTGTTTTGTTTTTTTTTTAACTATGGGAAGATACATTCAAAATAGAAGAATATATCAAGATAAATCATATATGAGCATAAAAGACAGAAGTTTCAACAAGCAAAAATGACTTCACAAGTTGTTGGCAAAGGTAATCCAATGTTCTATATAGCTGTCTGTATAAGTTTCTATAAAAAGACAGGATTATGAAATAAATGGTAAAATCCATAATGTATGTAATGACCTTGAAAAGAATTTTATAACTTTTACAAATTTGACTAAAGTAAGATACAATACACAATAAATTAAATTAAATGAGACTGTTAAAACATATAGGACAACAACCATTTTCCACAGTACAGCATAATAATTTTGTGTATTTCACCATGAATTGTGCCTTTTTATCTTATCTTTCATTTGTGTCCTGGTAGGATTTGTGCAGATTTTCACAAAATGAACATGATTAGGCACTAAGTGAAAACACTGAAGCCCTAAAAAGATAGTAGCTTTTCTGTACTCACAAAAAGAAAATCAAAATGCTTGTTAGTTTAATTAAATATCTATTCACTCTACAGATGGAGTGGTTTTTTTAAAAAAAAAATTGCTTTTCATCATAGTTACTGTGCCAGTCTCGATGACTGGCCAAAGAATAATGCCCGTGCAGTTGAGCCAACATCACGCCCAGAGATGGCTGTGGACACGACAAAGGCCACTGAGAAATGAGGCAAAGCCAGTATCAACGGGATCACACATAGCTGTGCGAGACGTTTAATGTTTTAGCAACCCTGGGAATTTATGGTGAAAAATGTTAAGAGATGATTTATAATCTCTGTTGTCAGAAAACAAAAATCCTTGAAAATCCCATTACAAATGACATTTATAAACAGATGACACTGAAAATCAGTTCAAAAAAAGTAGAAAATGCAATTCTTATATATTAAAACACCGTGCGCAATTATGCTTCTAAAAGCGCGTGTGTGAGCGTGTGCGCATGCTCGCGCCCGCACTCACGTGCATATGCGCGCGTTTGGTGTTGTCAGTCTCAGGCACTAATTATCTTCCATTCATGCCGTTTCCTGGAACGGATGCTGCATATTCAGAGAAAAAGCTGACATTACTGCACAGTTGGTTTAAAATTTTCTCTGCGCCACAGTGCAAAACCTGAAAGTTAAGCCCCGTTTCCACAGCAACCACAATTTAGCTCCTCAGGCGTAGCTAGACATTTGCTGTGCTCCTAACCTACATGCACACAGGAAGTCTTGCTGATTTTTGATGCACCGTTTAGAAGGTGCATTGGTTATGTAAGCATATGCTTGTGGGTTCTTTCCTGCCTTTGAAAACTCAATGACAATTTTGCATAGGAAGCTGTTGAAGCGCAAATTGGGAAAAAGTGAGTGTAATTATGAGCAATTGGGTGCGCAGATATATTTTCTGTAAAACTGATAAGTAGTTCAGTCAAAAAATGAGGATTGGACAATGCATCTCTGAAAACACCAAGTCTGACCCAATTTTTGAGGTTCCCCTTCTTCACACGCAGAGTCATAGGCACACCCTGCAGTAACCAGAGCTTCTCCTGAGACCTGGCACTTCTGTCTCCAGTAGAAGCACTAGCTATAGTTGCAGAATGGCTACTTAATAAATGTGCTAGACTGAAGCTCATTTGTACTGTGGATACCAACCCTTATGGCACTACTCAGCTCCATCTTTTGGCTTCCTTTGAAATCAATTGGCTTTAGTTTATCCTCTTTACCTCTGTAGAGCTGCTTTGTTCTCTGGGGAAGTGGGAATGCCCTTTTTTTCCAGTATAAGAGACATCCCCACTTCTCAATGTTAAAGAAACAGGAACAACCAAATTAAATCCTTGCCTGAGCTTTATTATAGACATGGAAACATTCACATGGGAGCAGTCAAATAGCAAACAACAACAACAAAAGACAAGCCAGAGATTTGAAAAAAAGGGTGTTTCATGAAATTAAGATAAAGTAAGTTATTTACCAAAATGCCAGGTGGCCTGCATTGTAAAGACTGATGTCCTCTTCAGTCTTTTCTGATCATATGTTGAAGACACAGGTCACAGCACATTGTGTTCAGAGTATGCTCGTGACACTTCATGTTGAGAAGTTTTGATGCTTGAAAATTATTTCTTAAATCTAGGTTGCAAAATGCCTTGTGATTTTTTTCTCACTCCATGGTAATAATTTCTGTATACTATCTGGACTCTTCCTTCTTGTAAAATCAAACCACCACTACACACACACACACACACACACACACACACGCATGCACACACACACGCACACACACACACACACACACACACACACACACACACACGCATGCACACACACACGCACACACACACACGCACACACACACACACGCACACACACACCGTTTTTCCTCAGATTGTCCAAAGTAATAGTTAAGGAGTATATAAAAAGATGAAGGCAGATATTTCCATTTCCAATTCCAAGTACTTCTATTCATTGCCTGTATACATCACTTTTTAAATAAAATTACTGGGTAAAATCATTTATCCTTTATCTTAATTCCTCTAAATCATGGCTTAGAAACTCATCTCTTTTTTCAGCAATTGTTAGCAATTCGTCTATTTATAACCACGGTCTTTCACATTACTCTGAGCCAATATTCAAAATTTCCCACATTTCTTTCTAACTTTCTAACCACTTTTTTTATCTAGCTGAAAACTTCTTTTTCTTTCCATTTCATATGAAAAATAGATGTCTTCACATATGAAATCCATTATCAGGTGCCATCCCCATCTAACCTGCAAATTTTTGTATAACAACACTTCTTTTCCTTTTGTCTCAGAAAAAAAAAAAAAAAAAAACATTTTGTCTGAACTTTGACACCACTACTCTAAATATTGTATTTATTACTTTGTTGATCTTGGGAATTCTTTTCCAGCCTTAAATCATTTTGTTTTATATTGACATTCTTTCTCTACACTACTGAATTTTCTCCTCTGCTTATAAATAGATATGAACAAAGATTTTCTGTCTTAAAAATTAAAATGGGCATGGTGGCACATACCTATAATCCCATCATCCAGAGGCTGAGGCACAAGGATTAATGGGAGTTTGAAGCTAGGCTGGGCTGCACAGTGAGTACAAAACCAATCTGGAATACATAATGAAACCTTACTTCAAAATCCAAAATAAAATGTAATAGGAGAATTTCTAAGAAGCTTAATCTTTGAATTTGTTTCTGTTATTCGAGCAAAAAATTGTGTGAGCTCATTGTCTTTCCTATACAACTTCTCCTCTTGCCATTCCACCATCTCTGAATTCTGCCATTCTTTTCATCCTTTCATCATACTGCACTAATTAAGCCTCACTACAGTGCTCTGATTTGTACATCCTACTGCTTTCCATCCTTTAATCTGACTGCAGTTTTTAGTACTGGTTACTATGGTTTCATAAACCCTTTGAATTCTGTGCTATCATTCCTCCCTGCTCATCTAGTTCTCAACCCAACTACCTTGCAATTTTATCTGCAAGTCTTCTTTTTTGTCCAATTCTCTGACCATCATTTAGTTCACTATGTCCTCTTTCCCTTTGTAAATCCTACCTAGCTTAATAAGAATAATTTGTTCCAGTGTGAGGCAATTACCTTCTCTTTACAGCTAAATGATGTTTCCCTTTACTTTTATTTTGTTTAGTGATGGGCAAGCTAAGAAAGAATAAGAGGAGACATAGTTTATTCACTGTTAACCATCACTTCAAAAATTGCCCAAAGTTAAGAATAAATAGGGCCAACCAGATAGATCAGCAGATTAAAGCACCTGCTTAGGCAAACACAGGGACCAGGGTTTGATCCCCAGCATGCCATGCTGGCCCCACCCCCAGGGCACACTGAGAAGAGGACTGAGACTGGGCATGGCAGCACACGCCTATAATCCCAGCACTTGGGAGGCTGAAAACAGGAGGATCAGTATGAATCCAGTCTGTGTAGTGAGACCCTGTAGACCCTGTACTGAATACATAAAAAAAAATAAATAAAACCTGAAAAGTATAATAGATATAGTAAAATGGAGAGAAACTGAACTTACAGATTAAACAACAAAGATGAGAGAAAGGAGAAAAGATAGGAAAAAAAGAAGGACGGAAAAATGTGCCAGTATTTATCCAGGATGGCTGAGATGCTGGTACTCATAATTTCCATCTTTTTTTTTTTTGAAAATAGCAGTTAATGTGTAGAATTTTCACCTTGATTAACTCTGTATGCTGATATGTGCAATCTAAGCATCTACATGGAGAACAGCAATGTGATATATATATATATATATATATATATATATATATATATATATATATATATATTCCCAATCTATTTTTCTGTATTCTGGTCATCTAATATGTTCTCATGGATCTAGTGCTACAAGAAACAGCTTTATGGGGATGATTTACTGGGGAATGTTCATAAGATTAGCACCCATAACAGAAATCAGCTTAAGATGAAAGCTGAGGTTGTACTATCAAGCACCGTGACATATTCAGAAAATCACATAAGGGTATCAGGAGCTGGGAACTCTTTCTAGAGCTGTCTTAGAGACAAGATGAAAGGTGGACTTTTGTCACCCTGACTGGATATTGCCTGTGTGCTGCCCTGTCTTTGCCCACTGAGGGGACAAGATTTCAGACTTCCACTACAAAAGCTCATTCATGGGAAGCTGCAGGCCACTGGAGTGCACATTGCTGAAAGCTGGGTGGATGAGCTGAACCACGTACCCTAGCAAGAGCCATCCAGCTTGCTAGCAGCTGACTCATTTTCTCTCTCCTACCATAAATGTTATCTTTCAAATGTCTAGACCCCAGGAAACACGAAGGTCTCTCCAAATATTTATCTACTCCTATGTTCTATATTTAGCCTACTCTTTTCCAGACCCAGAGCTGGCAAAATTCTTTGCAAACCCAAACACCATTTACTTCAAAATTTTTATTGAATCCTAATTTCATATCTGCTTAAACATGAAAGTCCTTTTAGGTCAGGCACCTTGATCTCTCTCTATCTCTCTTTTTTCTTTGTCTTTTTTATTTTGTTTTTCTGGGATTTTGATGATGGAAATCAATAATGATCTTGTGCTAATCTCAATTTTCCACATTTTCTTCCTTCTGCCATACAAACTCTATCCAACTTCAAGAAGAACTTTCAAAGATTCACCTTGAGGAAATCTTCTCTAGCTTCATCTGACAAAATAAAGCAAAATCCCTTCCGTGTTCTCACTGATTTGCTTAGCACCTTTAAATTACTCAACACTTTATTTTCCTAATATGTTTAAATGGTGGAATTTTCTCCTATGCTGTGTAATATTAGTATCTTAATATGGTAATGAGTTATTATGAATTAAATCTAACTTGAGTTACATCAACAGCTGAGCCTGTGTCCCTGTCCCTAGAGCTCACGGTGCCCTCCCTGCCACACCACTCCCTGAGCTGCTCTTAGTGAGAATCTCACTGCCTGGACACAGGGAGGTTGCTTGAAGGTCATTAGAGTGCACAATTTCCCACAAGTGTATACAAAGAAAAGTGTGTGTATCTACTGTTTCAGCCGACTAATCCCTTAGCCTCTCCTTTTCTTCTTCCAATGGTTGAACTAGAGGAGGAGTTGAAAATACAGAGGAGCAACATCTGTGTATAAATATGTTTCCTAAACTTGTCATGAATTAACTTCTCAGGAAACAGCTGTTTCTAAACATCCCATTTCCTTGAGAGGGGAAACATTCTGCATAATTTTGTTCTGTGATCTTTGTGTCCATCACTTGTCCTAAACTCAAGTTGAGATGTCTGTGAGGCTTGGTGAGTACTGAATGGTGATACTTTTCTTATAAAGGACTTTGCCATGTTATCCAGGTGAGTTAAATAAATTTGAATTGTTTTAAAAATGAATTTTATTTTAATTTTGTTTATATTGTTTATCACTCAGAAAGCTAAAGAAAATATTGTTTCCATCAGTAGTTCTTCAAATAAATAAAAGTCACCAAGTGTTTGAGCAGCCTTTTCCATGCAGTCTAGGAACAAGCCACTATATTAGAACTTTAAAGGAAATTTTCTGATTTTTTAACCTTTAGGTTATATCTTTTTGATTTATTTCTGCCTCCTTACAAATACCATGTTTATGATCAATTTTACTTGACCCCTGAATAGTTATTTGCATGTTTGTTGCTTTAACATGTATTTCAATTTTAGTGATAATAAACTCAAAAAATATTATTAAATATAACTTTTTAAATGTTCTTTTGAAAAAAACTGAAACAAATAATAATTTTTAAATAATGTATTATGGTCCAGACAAATCTAACACCTCTTTCCAGCACTGCCTGCTTTCTAACAGTATTATAATTTTCATAACAAATTATCAGAATAAAGCACATCCTTATCTCTGCTCAGATTTGTTATAAGAATTCCAAAGTCATGCATCAGCACTTGAATTCTCAATACTATTGGCTTTATTTATCTTCCAGATTAACTCTATCTCCTAATCCTCCTCAACTTTTACAATCTTTCTAAGATACTTCTAGAGCATAGACAATACCATTAGCATAATTCTGCACGTTGTCTCCTTCTGTAACATTTCCTCATCTTCTTGCTCTAAATATAATGTGACTTTTTCAAAGGACATGAATTAGCCTAGATCAGTTTGGCATGAGAAACAGAAGCCACTCCAAAATTCAAAGTAAGAAAGCCCTTAACCTAGGGAGTTAGAGACTTACATCTCTGTCAGGAAGGTAGAGGCAGTAAAAGCATGAGATATTGCCCTGAATTTTACAAATTTAGGAAGTGCCTGTTTCACAGCTTATCCATCTACCCTTCACTGATCTCATCTGCCTACAGCCCTTAGAAAGTAGTGCCCAGGACCAGTCCTGCAAGCTAACATGCCACCTTCCCTCTACCCATGTGTCTGTCTGCATCAATTCCTGGAGAAAAATGGTTCCTTCCTTTCTATCACCAAACCCTACCCCTAAGTACATCTCCTGCCCTGCTCTCTTGTCTCTACATGCATAACACCATAATGATGCTCCATGTTGCTGAAAATAAAAATCTCAGAATGTTCTGTGAGTCCATTATTCTCATGTCATAACAATGTTCTCTCAACGTCATCTCAAGAAATGTCTGACCTTCATCCCTTCTATACTTCTACAGATACAACTCTAAAAAATGCCTCATTCATCTCTATCCAGCAGCCTCGTGTTTCCTAAATCATCACTCTGCTTCCATCTTATACCCCAGATTGTTTTCTGGGTATCACCAAAAAATACTTATTGTAACTCTTTCTAATGCTCTCTAACAGGTATATATTATACGCTGCACTATATTTATGATGATGGGAGTTTCATTCGTTTGTTTTCTGGGACAAATTCCAACACTGTTTAGCTCCAAGTATTTCACTAATCATCTTTGAGAAAATTTGATCTAAGCAAATAATTTCTTCTTTGTTTTATTTTGAATAGAAGAAAATGCGTGCTCATACAGGATCAAAAGAAGGATATACTACTGGATTCAGAAAATTGGAGAGAGGAGGAATAACATGATTGGTATAATATATTCTAGAGAAATTTGAGGAGCTTAGCATGAAGAAAGTCTAAAGGAATTACTACTGAAAGAAAAGAAATATCTGAGACAAGAAGTAGAAAATGAGATATTGAGAGCATGATCGTACATCAATATCTCTAACTGTGATCAATATGAAAGGATAAAGTACTCAAATATTTTAAGCATCAATATTCCACTCATTCATCATTTGTTCAACAAACATTTATTGATTATCTATTAGGCATTTTCACTCTTCTAGACACTGAAGAGATCATAGAGAAAAATGGGCAGAGTGCCTGTATTGATTTATATTATAGCATCTCTCTATTGGAATATAATTACGTTTATTGTTATCACAGTTAAGTAGAAAGTGTTCTGTTAGAGAAACAATATGAAAAGGACACAGTAAATGCCATTACTAGACATTAAGTCAGCACCACTGAAAGACAAGAAGAAAAGAAACTGGACTAATAGAATTTCACTCCAGAAATAGTACTGTAGTATTAAGGTAGGTTAACAGTGTTCTGTGGAGTTATCTAACAGCACAGTCAAAGATAGCGTTGTCCAAAAAAAAAAAAAAAAAAATCAAGACAGGGTCATGGACATCATGGAGTGAAGAAAGAAAAGGTTGGAATTATAGGTGGAACTAGTTCAAAGATCATATAAATTAGTGTGTCTGAAAACTTGATGTGCCGAGTTATCCCCCTGTGGCCTTGTTAATTTCTGGGTTCCTGTTCAGTAGATCTAGGGTAGGACCTTAACATCTAAGAAAGCTGCAACTAATGCCAGTGCCGTTGCTCTGTTTGTTACTCTTTTAAAAAGAATTTAAATTATGGCCAGAAATTTGCACCTTATATCTGTTCCCCTATGTTTAAATAGAAAAGTGATCATCAAAGTTTTTACAAGATCATTTTTACAAGATCTTTCTCATACCTTGTGAACATTTTAGAAGAATTTGAATATTTAGGAGGTAGGATATATTTTTAAAACAAATAATAATACCCAAAGCTATATAGTAAACTTGGGAAGTTGTAGGATAAATAGGATAAATTTAAGATCTGGAATAAAGAGACAACAATCATAAATGTATGTAGAGAGAGTCATAAAAACACCAAGAGTGATACCCAAATTTAGGGTTAAAATAAGTGCATGCACCTTGGCTCAAGTGATTCTCGTGCCTCAGTTTCCCAAATACTGGGAGCTACAGGTGTGCACCGCTACCCCAGCAACCCCATTGTAAAGAGGAAGAGAGGTGCAGAGGCTGAGCAAGCCTGCTTGGATCGTCAGTGCATTTACTCGTTCACCCTGCAGATGCCTGGCGCCAGCTCTGGCTTGGGCACTGAGGTTATCAGTGCACAGACAGACAGACAGACAGACAGACAGACAGACAGACAGACAAGATCCTGTTGTGCTTGTGTTGGATGAAGAAAGAGTGAGCCAGTGAGGAAGATGTGCAGGTCATAGAGAGAGCCATGGTGGGTGTGACAGGGCAGAGGTTCAGGTCACTGCTGGGAACAGCCTGGAGCAGGGGCTTTCGGCTGGTTCTTGAAGGACAAGAAGAGGCAGCTCCTGGAGCTGGGAGGGACAGCATGGTGGCTCCAGCAGGTCCTGGAGGCAGGCAGGGCACAGAGTGTCCCAGACACTGAAAGGAAGCTGCTGAGTCTGGAATATGAGTGAATCTCAGGGCCAACGGTGTCCCCACAAGCACCCAGATGGGGAAGAGAAGCAGGAAACCCAGACCTTGGGGCCTCTGCAAGCCCACTCCTGAGGACTGGGCTTTTCCTGGTGTGAAAGGAAGGCCTAGAGAAGTGCTAGCACAGCAAGCAGTTGGGATCTGAGTCTTAGAGAACCCTGGAGCTGTTGAACATGAGAGGAATGAGTTGTGCATGGGGCCCCCTGCCCTGCTGGGCCCCAGTTCAGCATCCTGGGGTTGCTGTGCCTGGCAGAGAGGAAGCAGCAAGGGAATGCACAGCACACCTGGGTGGTGAGGAAGGGATGTCAAGGCCCTGGTCCTCCTGACACAGTTTAGACCTGGCAGTGTCATCAAGTGAAAAGGGGGAGAGGGAGGCTAGTCCCTCATGGATCTGAAGGTGGCCAAGCAGATTATACCAATGAACTAACATGGAAATGTGCCCACATAGGAGATGAGTGAGTGAGTGAGTGAGTGAGTGAGTGAGTGAGTGAGTCTGTCTGTCTGTCTGTCTGTCTGTCTGTCTGTCTGTCTGTCTCTCTGAGGCCAGTGGAGTGGGTGGGGCTGCCCTGGTGTGGCTTCACGTCTTGCATGTGCTTGGTCCTTGCACACCTCCTTCCTCACAGACTGGGTTCAGAGTCTGTGAGCAGTGAGTGGAGGAGGCCAGAGGACAGGATGGGGGGTGGCGGGGGGAAGTACTTGAAGCTGCAGGGGCTGGGTCGGGTGGGGCCATGCTGGTGCCCATCACCCACCTGGCCACCAGGCACAGAGGATGTGGGCACAGTAGTGTGGGCCTTACGTTGGAGTCACCCTACCTGACCCTTTCTTAAGAATGAAAACATTCTCTCAGGCTTTCACAGAGAGCACATTGGCCAAGCAATGACTGTGACTCATCCACATGACTGACACTGACAAAGGTTCTACAATCTGAGGTACAGGATCTCAGGATAAATCTTGAGGGGATTTCACTGACCTTATCAGACCCAAAAGCTACAACTCTTGTTGCACAGGTCCTGCTTTACCTTGGTCTTAACCACCCAGCAGAAAAGTATAAAAACAAAATATAAGAAGTAAAGCCATGCTGTTATGTTGAACTGTAGGGGACTCAGGTCAACAATTTCTGACATTGCCAGTCAAGAAGAAGACCCAATACTATTATGGACTACTGAACTCTTTTAGAATATTTTGCTGAGTTAACACACCTATAATATTCAAATAATGGAACTAAACAAAAAAGGGGATACAGATGAATGTCCATTTTGTATCTGTGTATTCAAAATGGTTAGGATAGATATATAGTTACATTCTCTTAATGAATAGAGGGATTTGTTTTAATAATGTTTGTAAATAGGATATCACGTGTGCATCTTGTACAGCAATTAACCACTAGGAAGAGAGTATGCAATGTGTTAATTATTGAAACTGTCATACCAATTTGATTTGAAACTGTCTCATTGCTATTTGTTTCTCAATAAAATTATGGGAAAAAATCCAACTCGGGAGCCATTTCTGTAAATAAAGCTTTACTGGAATTCAAAAAAAAATCAATAAAGTAGATTTAAAAATTTTAAGAGAATGAAAAAGAACTTTTCCCCAAAGACCTAAGTCTATGTAAAATGTTCTTACAAGCTTAGCTCTCCAGCCCAGCTAATGCAGGACTCAGTGACCTCTCACAATCATGTGACCTTGAGCAGCTGGCCCACCCTCTTGCAACCTTCATAAACTTAGGCAAAATGGGATGAAAAGGGGGCTGGGGAGATGGCTCAGTAGAATAAGCGTTTCCCTGGCAAGCGCAAGGGCCTGAGTTCAATCCCCAGTTCCACCAAAAAAAAAAAAAAAAAAAAAAAAATGGGATGAAAAGGCTGTGACTTCAGAATCCTGTTGGGAAGACCAAGAAGACCAAAGGAACCGTGTCACCCCCAGCTTACAAGCACTGAGAGGGTGCCACCACGTAGCACATATTCTAGCTGCATGGGAGGCTGAAGCAGGAGGGTTACAAATTTAAACCTTGTCTGGGCAACTTAGCAAGATGCTGTCTCAAAAATTAAAAATGGCTGGAGATGTACCTCAATAGTAAAGGCTCTGGGTATTCAGGAAGGATGAGAATGGAGCTGAGTGACAGAGGGCTCACATACACAGGGCCTGGGCTGCAGCCCCAGCAGAAAGGATAGAAGTGTCTCTAGAAGACACACACACCTCCCTAGGTTTTAGAGGTAAGAACAAAAGCTCTGCTCTGGTGTTCCCCAGAGAGGTCAAGGAGAAGGCCTCCAGGCTCAGGACACCACCAGTTTGTCTTTCACCCTCATGCTGTCCTCAGGACTAAGGAGAGACGCATTCTTCATTAGGAATATAACATTGTGTGTGGCCGCCGTGAAAGGTCTAGGAGAGTTTTGACTTCTATTTTGCCTCCTAAAGCAGAGTGAGGCTGGGGTGAGGTGAAGACTGCAGCCCATGAGTAAAAATGACTGAATCTCTTTAAGCTGATGATGTTAATATTCGGCCTTAAGGTTTTTTGTATTTTTGCTATGGAAACCCTCATCATGTCTCCACATCTTCAGTAAAGTCAGTTACACCTTGAAAAAAAATGTATGTGCAAAGTTGTGTTCATGATGCTGGTGATGGTGAAGCAGATGAAGCATATTCAGTATGTACTGCACACTGGGCATTATTATCTATGGTTCTAATTAATTAAGTTACAAAATAATTTGAAGGTGATCAGAGTTGCTTCTACTTTATGGCTGAATAGCATCTCAGTGTGCATACATTCCACATTTTTAGTATCTATTCATCTATTGATGGGCATCTATGATGTTTCCATATCTTGGCTATCATGAATAATACTAGGATGAACATAGAAATACAGATATCTCTTCACCACAGATTTCAATTTCTTTGAACACATTATCACTAGTGGGATTGCTGAGTTATATGGTAATTCTACTTTTAGTTTATTGATGAACATTGATGCAGTTTTTCAAAATGCCTGTTTGAATTTATAGCATCATGTACAGTTGATAAACCTTCCCTTCCTCCACTCCCTTTTCAGGGTTTGGATGGCTTATTTTTTTTTTCTTTAATAATAGCTAATCTGACAGAAAAAGTGTGTGTTATGGTTTGTGTGTAGTTGTCCCCCCTAAGCCTCATGTAAGTCCTGGGGCACATGCAGCTGGAAAAGAAGTGAGTGACTTGAGCGCTGGGCCAGAAGAATAGGGTGAGGCTTGAGGGCTGGGCCAAAGAGCCGAGGACCCTTAAACTGACAGTACACACTGCCCCCCAGGCCAGCAGTCTCTCAGACGTGTGGAAAGGGTCATCCTAGACATTGGTGGTGCCCCAGCCTCTCCTCCAGACCCTGTAGAGCGGGACGGTGGTGTCTGTGATTGGACTATCTCAAGAAGGGAGGAGATGTTTGGAGAAGACTGAGGCACTGGCCCTCTCTCTTGAGTAAATAAGGCTCTGAAGTCTTGCTATGTGATTCAGGCTGTTTTAAACTATGAGACTCCAGTAATTGTGAGCTAAATAAACCTTTCCTTCCCTCATTTTGAGTGTTAGGTATTTGTCCTAACAATGAGAAGAGTAACTAAGACAGTGTGATATTTCACTGTGGTTTTAATATGTATATCACTCATAATTAGAGATGAAGAATTTTCTCATATACTTTTTGGTCACTTGTACTACTATACTTTGTTTATTTATTTTGTTTTGTTTTGTTTTGCTTCTGAGAAGTATCTGTGGAAGTGCTTTCCCCAGTTTTAACAAGGTTGCTTGTTTTCTAGTCATTAAATGGTCTTTCTTTGTATAATTTCAGTAGTAGCCTCTTCCCCAAAGTAGAATTTACAAATACTTTCTGCCATTCTCTGAGTTGCCTCTAAGCTATTATTTCATTTGCTATGTAGAGGACTTTTAGTTTTATATATTCTCATTTTTTTGTTTTGCTGCACATAATTTTGATTTTGTGTTCAAAAAAGTCCTTAGTGGAACTACAGCTTTTAGATCTTAAGTTTGATCTTTTAAACCATTTAAATTAATTTTTATATGTGATGATATGTCATATCTATTATCATTATTTTGCATGTTAATATCCAGTTTTCTCAACCTTATTGGAGAAATTTTTCTTTTTCCATTTGTGTTCATGAAAACTTTGTGGAAATCAATTATGAAAATATGTATGGATTTCTGAATTTTTTTGTTTATCCCTTTTGGCTGTGTGTCTGATTTTTATGACATTACCACGTTGTTTTGGTTATTATGGATTTGTAGTCTATTTTAAAGTGACATAATGTGATGCTTCCATTCATTCTTGTACAAGATTGCTTTGACAATTTTTTTGTGATTCTGTGTAAATTTTTTATTGTCTTTTTTCATTTATGTGAAGAATGTCATTCTATTTTAATTGATACAAATTGCATTGGATCTACGTATCACCATGAATGGAGAAAAGTTAAAAGCTTTTCCACTGCTATCTTTAGCAAGAGAGTTCTTTTTTTTCCTTTGTGAGTAGTTTTTGTCATCAAACCTCAAGCAGTTTTGAAGGACAAATCTCAGCTTCTTCTTTATTCTGCAAGCCTCAAGTTCACACACTTCAGTGTTCCATTTACATTCCTGTGATTACCATGAGAAAGCCCTACTGAGTAAGCACGTGCATGAAGGCTTTCAGTTCCTAGTGAGGTGTCATAAGGAGTATATTTTTGGGTATGGAGATTTCAATTAAACATTTTAATTGCATTTCAGCATTTGTGTGTTTCACAATATTTTCTATCATTTTATCTGCTACAAGCAATTTCCTACATTCAATAGCAGTGCTAGTTTTCCATCAATGCATTTCATCTCTGCCAAGATCCTCACCATATTTTCAGACCTAGTTCTAACACTGGAGTGTTTCATTTGATTGTGTGACCACTTCGTATAATTTCTACTACTCAGATATGTATCATTTGCTGCTCATTTCATCATCTGAACCCAGGAGGTCTGCACTCCCTGTGTCTGTATTAGTCCACTCCTGTTCCATTTCACTGCCTTAGGGACTTTGGCATACATGGCTCCACACACATGCTAGGCCTGGGGTCTGGCTGGGGAGGGGTCTTGGGCATGGCAAGCAGGCGGAATTTCCCCTAGATCTGTAAATTTTTAGTTCTAAAAGATTTTTCACTTTTTACTTTAATAAATGGCAAAGATTAGAATAGAAAATAGGCTCACAAAAATAATTTGTATATATTATTTACTCCAGGGTTTCATGTAACAAGGTAAAAAATACCAGCTGAAATATAAGGAGTTATATGAACTATTTCCTGGTTTCCCCTAATTTTTGAAATTTATCATAGCTTAGAATTTAGTGTATTTCATACCTTCGTTCCTAGTATTGTATAATCCCTCACCACAAAGGTCAAAGTGATTTGTGAATGGTGTCCTAATGAAAGCCTCCCTATTCTTTATAGTTTCCTTAGTCACATAAAAAAAACATGACCCTAAGTACAGCAATATAAAAGAAGAATAAATGCAAGTTACTCTTAATTAATGATCTTGGCTTCACTTTGTTAATCTTACATTGTGATGCTTGCCAACTGTAACTCACAAGTGGTAAACGGAAAAGAAAAGAAATTCAGTTAGGAAATTTTTTAAATGGAAAAGTAAAACTGAAAGAAAATATGACCATTTATTTTCTTTTTTTTTTTTTTATTTGAGAGAGAGAGAGAGAGAGAGAGAGAGTGTGGTGTGTGTGTGTGGTCAGCTCAGCCCACCAGGGGGCGGGGCTGGCTGGCATGTGGTGCTGGGGGATTGAACCGCGGTCCCTGATGCTTTGCCAAGCTTGTTCCAAGTAGGTGCTTTAGACCACCGAGCCATCTCTCCAGCCCCATATATATATATATATATATATATATATATATATATATATAAATGATATAAATACATAGATATAGCAAAACCATAATATGTTCAGTAGAAAGATTAAATAAAGCAAATTTCACTACCAGGATAAGAGAAATGAAAATTCCAGATAGATTTTGAAAAAAAAAAGAATGAAATATAATATGGAGCACTGTGAGAAATAAGAAAAAAGAAATGCATTTTTCAGGGAACCAGTAGCTTACAGAATCCTTTCCTTCTTTAAACTTCACCTCTTCCAGTAACCCAAAACCAAATGTTCAAAAACAACGAGCTCATCTTCTATGGGAGACACGCTGAACTCCCAGTGGACAAATGAAGACCTCCCACTCTCCCTAAGTGGTCCTTACACATTTTCGTTACTGATAAATCACTAGAATAAGTAAACAAATCAATAAAAAAACGAGGATGCTTTATTTCTAAGCACTTTTTCTATTCTTCTCAATCTTGTACTTTAAAATTCAACTCATACCCACCTACTCTAATAAAATCTTCTTAGTGATCCAGCTCTAAAATCCAAGAATTCAGGCCTGCAAGATAACTCAGCTGATTAAGGGCCTGCTGAGGCAAGCACAGGGAACAGAGTTTGATCCCTGGCACCACATGCCATGCCCGCCATCGAGACTGGGTGTGGTGGCACAGGCCTGTAATCCCAGAGCTGGGGAGGCTGAAAACAGGAAAATCACCAGGAGTCCAGCCACATAGTGAGACCTTGTACCAAATACATTTAAATGAATAAATAAACAAAATCCAAGAATTCATGTAATTACACAAATTAATTAGGTTTTGAATTGATAATTTTTTTTAATTTATGAGAGCCTTATGGACTTTAGTTTTCTCATCCTGTAAAATGCAAATAATAAGATATGCTTTCAGGATTCTTGTGAAAATAGAATACATTTCCATAGAGGGATATAATAAGCTCAATGGTATTCTCATTATGACCTGCAGTCATTCTCATCTATTTATTTATTTATTTATTTATTTATCTATCTACTTTATTTGGTGCAAGGTCTTGCTGTGCAGCTTGGACTCGTAGTGATCTTCCTGTCTCAGGATCGAACTGAGAATTGGTACTGAGGATCGAACTCAAGTCCTTGTGCTTGCCAGGCAGGTGCTGAGACCACCAAGCCAAACCGCTAGCCCCATTATGTAGTCATTCTCATTTCTCAGTGTGTCCTGCTTCAAAAATATAATGTAGATCACTGAATGAATATTTCTTGTGTTTCCAGCAGATTTCTCACAAAATTTTTTTAATGCTAAGCCATCATCATGTCTGACTGTTGCTTCCTCATCTTAAGGGATCTATTTGCTTCTCTCTTTTTTTGTACCAGGGATCTTTTCAAGCTTTGCTCTTTCTGTTTCTCTATATTACACCGAGGAAATATGGTAAAAGCTGAATTTCAAAGATACACCCCACCTGTATCATAACCAGCAGAGTAATCTACCCCAGAACTAATTTTGTCTCCATCCATACAATCATGTCTGATTGTTTAGTCTTTACTCATTTTGTTCTAAAGCAAGATAATCTCAGATATTGTTATTTCCCCAAGAATACAGTTAAATGATTTATAGGTAAATTCTATTTGTAAATATATTTAATAATGACTTTCTTAGAATTAGAAATGGTAATTGGTGCTGGACAGCACAGTAGAGCTCACCCTGGGAATCCTGCAGAGATTGTTTTATTTCTTGATGCATAACTTTTTGTCATGTAATCTCAGAACTATTTCAACCCTGAGTCTCACTCACTTAGCAAGTTATTCTAAAGAAATACTTCAAATCTACCTTGAAGTCCTGAGGACTACCGTTCTGCACATAGACTCTAATGGTGCTAGAACCACTCAGGCACCATGACATGCGCTGGTGTCCTTTCTGTACCTGCTACTACAAAAACATACTGGCATTGCTTATAACAGAATCACTGCTTTTCTGGAACACAGTAGGCTTAAGGATATTTGCATGGTGTTAGGTTTCAAGATACAGAAATAATTGAAATGCTTTTCTCTCCCCTTTATTTTAGGGCTGTAGAAAGAAAGCTGAACATATATTTGTGCTTGCTCCTAGTTTTGTGCAGTGTATTAAATGTGCATGTTCTTTTTTTTTTAAATTTTATTGTGTGTGTGTGTGTGTGTGTGTGTGTGTGTGTGTGGCCAGCTCAGCCCACCTGGGGGCGGGGCTGGCTGGCATGTGGTGCTGGGGGATTGAACCGCGGTCCCTGTGCTTTGCTAAGCTTGTTCTAAGTAGGTGCTTTAGACCACTGAGCCATCTCACCAGCCCCAAACATAAATGTTCTTGCATTGCTGCAGAAAGAATATTGTCTGGAACTTAAATTGAATTAATGACTATGAATATTTCATGTATGTACTTACATATATGTGCATTTTTAAAGGTAGCACAGAAAAGGATAGAGTTTTTGAAAACATAATATTTTTGATATTTTAAATTTCTAGCTCTTATATGGCGATGTGTTTTTAATACTAAGATAGTTTTTGGCAAAATAAAAATACACTGAACTTCTTGCAAGACTGTAAATTTAAATTTAATTTTAAAAGAAGTCTAGAGGGGCCGGGGAGAGAGCTCAGTAGAATAAGCACTTGCCTGGCAAGCACAAGGCCCTGAGCTCAATCCCCAGTTCTGCCCAAAAAAAAAAATAAATAAATAAATAAAAGAAGTATAGATGTTTTAAAAGATTTCATGAAATATAAAATACCTGTAGTAAGTATTAGTATTGTGTGTAGTTTTAGACAGAACCTTCTTTTTGGTTGCATATGGGGAAATATAGTATAAATTATGTTTCTACACCTCATCCACTTGTGAGAAAACAATAAATGCCTGTATGTGACCCCAATCAAATTTTAATTGT
>NW_004524623.1:12238546-12257039 GCF_000260255.1 Octodon degus
TATATATATATATATTCATTCAAAATACTTTGGATATTAGTGAATCACATTTCATTTATTTTAAATAGCTACTCAATATGTTGCTTGAATTTTCCACTTTCTTTTTTTAATTTTTTTAATGTATTTAGTATAGGGCCTATAGGGTCTCACTACAAAGATTGGACTCATAGTGATCGTCCTGTTTTCAGCCTCCCAAGAGCTGGGATTACAGGCCTGTGCTGCCACACCCCGTCTCAATGGCTGTCTCAGCGCACCCCGGGGGCGGGACTGGCATGGCGTGCTGCAGAGTCCCCTTCCCTAGGTCTCCATTTTCTTTCAATCTCAATTTTTGCTTTATCATGAAAGTATGTAAAACATGCTTATGCACAGATTATTTTATAAAATGCAAAAATTATTCTCCATAAAATTCCTAATTTTAAAATTTGAGGAAATATAGAATTTCACTTTTTTATTTTATAGGAAAAAGATTAAACAAAATGTCATAACAAAATAATAGAATAACAACAGTCAATACATTACATATTGTTATCTTTAAAGTAGTTGCTCCGGGTATAAGACAAGGGCATAAAAGTTTCTCCAATTGATACTGGTACAAAACTTCTCCTTTGGTGTAAATCAGTAGCAGAGTATTTGCCTAGACTTTCATTTATATAGCTCTCTCAGAAAAAAATGTTTATATTTCTGTCTTAGAAAGACACTGATTTTATTTTTGAACAGTTTCTTTAATATTAAATTTACTAGTTTACTTTTTATTATGTATGTAATGTTAAGACTATTATAAAGTCTAACAAAATATTCTTGGATCATACTGTTGAATATATTAGAAGAAAAGTAAATTTGAAATCTGAATTCTAAATTTTATTGTTTCATTTTCCTTTGCCTTAATTTATCTCGAAAATATGCTCTTCTTAATGAACTAATCACGATATTGAAGTAAGTAGCTAAGGGATTTTATTAATAAGTAAAAGCAATTTCTTATTCTAGTCAGGCATTCCACTGAGAAATTAGGTGCTAAGCTGACTCATAAGTTGACTACCTAAGTATTTGCAATTGCTATTATACTTAGGAAAAAATTGTTGCTCTAGTAGCACATCTGTACTCAATTTTCAAGATCAAAAAATGTAAATGTTTAGTGCTACAAACCAAATACTTGTTTATCCCCAAAAGCTATATAGTATATTAAAAACATTCTATTTAAGGTAATGTTATGAGGAGGTGGGGTTTTGAGAGGTCATTAGGTTGTAAGACAGAAACTCTCATGAATTTGGTAGGTACCTTTACAAAAGAGATCCCAGAGTTTTCTCCCATCTTATAGCATGTAAGTTTTCGGTTGTAATATGACAGTCTATGAACCAGAAAACTGGTCTTCCCAGATAATAAATCTTTCACTGCTTTCTTGAATTTCTCAGCCTCTAGAACCCTGAGAAATCAATGTTTACTGTTTCAGCTCCTCAGTCTATAGTGATCTGCTCTACAGCAAGCTAAACAGACTGAAGTATTGGGGTACCATTTTATTTCCTCAAACACAATAGTCCCTCCTTTTTATAGCTTAAGATCCCTACAAAGCCTCAATCATTTTGGAAAATTTCACTGGGTAGTTTTTGTATATAACATATTCAGGTATTAGTTAACTTCTCTAATCAAATAAATAATCTATTGGCTTGATGATAGTACAAATTAGCTATTGGTGAAAAATAAATACTCTAATAAAACTAAGTGGCACAAAATTAAAAAAAAATATATTATGTGTAGGTCCTCTGGCCCTAGGTCTTTCTTACAAAGCTGTGATCAAAGAGCCATCCTGGGATTTAGTCATCTTAAGGCTTGTGCTGGAGTGGATCCTCCCCCAGGATCATTTATAAAAATATTAATGGGGTCAGGTACCCTGGGGCCCTGAAGACTGAGAAGCCCAGTGCCTCACTGACTGAAGACAGAAAGCTTGCCTTAGCACGTTGCCATGTGGCATGTTCTCTAAAGCTACTGTATGGGGGGCCTGGCCCTAGCTCAGGCCTTTAAGTGGCTGCTTCCACAAAGCTGTCAGCCTCAGGTTGCTGGAGTTCGAACCTCACAACTCTCCCGCTGGCCAAAAGTGCCCTGAAGGCATTTGAGGAACAAATAAATAAATAAATAAATAAATAAATAAAGCTACTGTATGAGAGCTTACTTTATCAGAGCATTATAATTCAAGGTGCTTTCAAAGCTAATAGTGTAAATGCAATCCTAGTTAGTCCACTTACTTTGTCTTTTAAGGGCAAGCCCAACCCTCCCAGTCCAACAAAGGTGCAAACGTGAGAGTCACTGGAGACCACATGAGAAGCTGCCTGCAGCAGTGATATTGCTAAAATAAAACTTTAAGAGGAGACTTCAGTCATACAGTAGCTACTAGGGCGCATCATATTCTATCAGGTAATAGGCTGGAGCAAAAGGATGAATAACGGTGTCTGCTTAGAAGACTTGATAACCTACTTTGGAAGCAATTGAGCCTGGTTTTATAACATACATGCTGTATGACAGCGTAGATTCCTAACTCACTCTATGAGATCAAGAAAAGCTTCCTAGTGGAGGAAATGCAATAATTTTTGCAACAGAAAATGGGGAAAGAGGAAACATACCAAGCAGGGGAATAAAGCCTTGTAAGGTCACGAGGGCATGACAAAGCACAGGACAGTGCAGAGCATGCTCATTGCCGTGTCCCGCTGAGCACTGAGATGCTGCAGCATAGTGCATTTACACTGGAGTGTGTGTGCAGCATATCGAGCGTTGCTTTCCCTTCAGCTTGCTTTCCTCTGCCTCGTGTGAGGGCCCAGGCTCGCAGCAGGTGTTCCCAGAGGGCTATTCCGAAGAACCAATATCCCGAGTGAGGCTGCGAAGGGAAACGGCAATAATCACTAATTATCCCCAATAAAACTTAGAGTTATGTGGCAAGACTGAGCTCCACCAGCAGCCTTGGTATCACTGCCTCTTCTCGTCAACAAACATTCAAATTAAAGTATAATAAGGTTGCTTGATTTTCCTCACTATGAGAAAATTTTGCGTTAGTGCTAGCTATAAAAATTTGTTAATGTTGCAGAAACAGCTTTTCAACAAAAGAAAAATATTAGAAATCAGAAATTCATAAGAAATGCATGAATTCCTTTGGGCAACTATAAGTCTTTTCTTCACAGATAACATATATTTGATACTATGGACTCTTTAAAATGTATTTGGTACTATTGACTGTCCCTCCTCAAAATAATTTTTCCTTAGAATCTGTGTCACAACTCGTTGCCACTTTATGTCTTTTAAAATTCTATTTTTTTATTATTACTGTTTTTAATTTATTTAGTACAGGTTCTCGCTACACAGCTCAGACTTTAGCTGAGCCTCCCGTCTCAGCCTCCCCAGCGCTGAGATTATAGGCATGCACAACCACACCCAGTCTCAGTGGCCAGCACAACAGCATGCCATGCAGTTCCAAGAATGGAATTTAGGTCCTTGTGCTTGCCAGCCAGGTGCTTAGATTGCCAGGCTATCTCCCCAGCCCCTGATTTATATCTTTTATCTCTGGATGCTTATTAGTGTGCAAATATTTGTTTTTTCAAGTCTTCTGTTAATATGTAGACATTAGCATCTTGAAACTGAGTTTAGGATTATGAAATATACCGAATATAGAAAAAGACATTTTGCAGTGTTATGCAAAAAAAGGAAAGGAAGGAAGAAAAGAAAGAGAAGGATAAACATTGTAAAATATATGCATGGTAGATGGGAATGTACAATAGTGCAGCCACTGTGGGAATCAGTATGTCAGTTCCTCCGATATTAAACGGAGAAGAATTGCCACATAATTTCAGCAGTGCCATTTAAGGGTGGGTATATACCTCCCCGAACACTGACAGTCACAAGAACAGATATTTCTATGCCAATGAAAGTAGTAGTATTATTGAAAAGCATTAAAAGATGCAAACGATTCAAATGCCCAACAATTTAAATGAATTTGATATCGCTGAGCACTATGCAGAAAATAGTTAACCTGAAATAACTGTGCATATTTCATTACAATAAAAACCATCAGGTATCATTCCAAAAATACTCTATTATCAACTGGAAAAGAAATTGTTGATGATCTCTTCTGCCCAAACACTAAGCCTTTCTATTTATCAAAACTTGTGAAACAAATAATACCAGAATGATGGTTTTCTTAAAATGTAATAATAACAGAAAGTACAGACAGATAAAACAGTGTAACTTGGACTTGGAGCTGGTAACATCTGAGCACTGGCTATTGCCCTGCCTCAGTCTATATCATGGTTTTACAATGTAATAGTTGGGACAAAGTGGTTCACCACACTAGGTTTCCACTGTCGTAATCTACAAAATGAGGAAAATTACGGCATCGAATATATGTACCAAATTTTAAATGTCTTTGTCCCTTCCCACATAATACAGACATTGAAATCTTACCATTAAGCACATGGTGTTGGGAGGTGCAGCCTTGGAGAGATGACTTGATCGCAAAGCTTTTGATTTGTAATATTTCCTTTATAAAAGAGGCCTTAGGGAGCTGCCTCGCTCCTTCTGTCCTGTCGGCCGGCACCTGCGACGGTGCTATGTACAGTTCCCAACCATTCTCCAAATCCACCAACATCTTCATCTGGGACCTCAGAGCTGCCAGCATGTTGAGAGACACATTTCTGTCGTTAATAATCTAGCAGGGCATGATGTTTTCTTGGATCAGACTGAATGGATTATGAAACCATGGAATTTTTTGTGCGTTAAACGAGATAATATTTGGGACGGCCAGATAGCTCAGCGAACTAAAGGGCCTGCTGAGGTAGAGCTCAGGGACAGGGGTTCTATCCCCAGCACCACTAGCTGTGCCGGCCCCACCCCCGGGGAGCACTGAGATGGCAACTGAGACTGGGCATGGTGGCCGGCCTGTAATCCCAGCCCTTGGGAGACTGAAAACAGGAGGATCACTATGAATGCAATCTACTTAGTGAGACACTGCAGAGCCCGTACTAAAATACATTTTTTTTTAAATAAAGGAGATAATATTTGACAAATGAATCAAAGCTTGCACAGTTATGTTTAGAGATGCAAGTAAAATATCTCTTCCAAGGGCCGGCCAAATAGCTCAGCAGATTAAAGCTCCTGCAAGCAGGCTCAGGGGCCAGGGTTTTGATCCCAGGGCCTGCTGTGCTGGCCATGCCCCTGGGGCAAGCTGAGTTGACAATTGAGACTGGGCGTGGTGGCACACTCCTATAATCCCAGCTCTTGGGAGGCTGTAAACAGCTGGATCACTACGAGTCCAATCTAGTAGTGAGACCCTGAACAACGTGTAGACTCTTCCCTAAAATACAGAAAAAAAAAAATCTCTTCCATAGATGATTGCCAGTAACATTCATTTAGCAATGGTATTTTTTAAAAATAACTTCACAAAAATGATTTTGATTAAGACATTAAAGTCCCCTGGAGCAAAGTGATTATGCCTTTGGCTGCAATCATTTCTTGCTAGATTTCTCTGTCAGCAGCAGTAGCTGAAGTGGGCAATTATCCCTATTAACCTCCACCAATGTTTATCATTATTGTTGTGCAAAACCATGTTGAAGAATTCATTCAAACAAATACAAACAGACGTGGTCACCAGGTAGACAGGGTACTTACAGATAAAGTTGCTTCTCACAGATTTTCCTTAAACCTCTCTTCCAAATACTTTTCAAATAAGTCCTTATAATGTGAACAAAATGTTATAGGTAGATGTAAAGCTTATTTAACATATTATACATGCGATTCTTACATAAAGTCATTTTTTCCACAAATGTCCCCATGTTTCTGTTTTGGAGAAAATATCTCCCTTTTCTTCTATTCTCTTTATGGCCTGAAATCTAATACAATAGTCTTATTTCAGAGTAAATCATAAGGGTATTTGTGTTAAGGTGCTGTATAGTGTTGTCATGTATTATTTTGTGGGTTTCTAGACTGCAAGTGTCTAAGGTCCACGCCTATATTACATAACACATATTCTCAAGACTTATCATCATGTGCACCTTGCAGCGGGGCTTCACTATGAATTAATGAGTGTTTCCCTGCCCTCTTCTGAAGTCCAAATGTCCCAAGAATTACTCATTTCCCTGAAATGTGAAAAAGATTATTCTCTCTTACACTAGTCTTTTCCGTCTAAGGTTTTCATGCCTATGTCAGTAGCGCTCAAGGCTAGAATCATCTTTCTTTTGTTCCAGTCTCATGAATTCCCCTGCCTCTGAACACTTTACACTCTAGTTCTAATCCTCCTTTAATTGGTGTTTCTCCATTATCCATGACAATGACAGAGAAGAATAGATACATACATAACACTGACAGAATTAGAGATTCACAACTTAAGCAAATGTCTGGAAATATCTGAAAAAATGATGGAAGTCTCTTCTCGTACATAGCTGGAATTCACTTGGTTAGAAGTGTTACTGAGCAGTGTGGCTGAGCTGACTAACTGGCTGTACTGCGGCAGGGTTGACTTCGATTATTACGGCAGGACGATGTCTGATCGTTGATGTCTTTTCATCTACTCATAGTAGAAAGTTGTGATTGGACATTCAAAAGTGCAGATGACTTTCATGGATGCCGATGCAAGTTACATGTTCCGCATGATTGTACAGCCCTACCGTCCACACATAGTGATCTCCACAATGCGGAAGAAGCACACTGTAAGATGATTGTTTTATCTGAGAACTGTGCTATCAAACCTACGTTTACTGAAACCTCATATGTTTTGATTATTTTGTCAGATTTTCCATTTTAACATAGGGATTATTAGTCGATAGTGCAACTGAAGACATATTCTAATATTGTAGTTATAATCAGGGACAAGAAATAACACTATATTTTCCCCAAAAAAGAACATTAATGGCAGTAGCTAGTACTAAGAACTATCATGGACTGAAGTACAAGCTAAGAAAATTGAAGTATATGTGAAAGTAGATATTTAAATCCACATGAATTCTTATTTTACTTACTTGTTACAGTAAGCTCACACACCAATGCGCAGATATTAAGCGAGGTGGCAGTAAGATTTGCACATGGGTTTCCCTACACGATCAGGAAGTGCGCAATCACTGAATTGTATCCGCACCCCCACTGCTCTGGGATTCTCCCACATACTCCAACTTTCCCTGGGAAGGCAATTGATCATTTGAATACAAACAACTCAGGAAAACCAAAGATAGAAAATAATTTTACACTGATAATCTTGCCCTTTTGTCAGCCAAGAAAAACATACTGTTGGCCACAGTTTTGAGATGCCCTCAAGAAAAACCTCTGTGTCCTTGTTAGAAATTGTACTATTGGTGTTTTTTTAAAGACTTAGTTTGGCTCCAGAACCAGAATATCATTAATGGATAGTCTTCTGTTATTTAGTGCAGCAGGTAGAAATAAAATTTCTCTTCCACAAGATCTTAATAAGTTTTAACATGAGATATTAAAAGACGTTTGTATATAGTGTAAGTGAAAGGTACAATGTTATTATTTACATTGAATATCTAGTTTTTTCAACACTATGTTTCTTTTTTAATAATTTTATTAAGAAACAAATAGCAATGAGACAGTTTCAAAACCAATTTCTAGCACAGTTTCAATAATTAATACATTGCATATTGTTGTCTTAGTGGTTATTCACTGTGCAAAATGCAGACATGATATCCTATCCACAAACACTATTAGAACAAATCTCTCTATTAATTGAATTAAGAGAATGTAGCTGTATATCTTTCCTATTTGTATATACAGAAATAAAATGGTCGTTCATTTGTATCCCCTTTTTTGTTTAGTTTTGTCAGAGAAGGGTATTCCATTGCCATTTAAATATTGTAGGTGCGTGAATTCAGCAAAATATTCCAATATAGTTCAGTAGGCCATAATAGTGGTGGGTTTTCCGTAAGACTAACAATGTCAGAAGTTGATGAGCCTTTCACAGCTCAGCATATTAACACTACACTATGTTTCAAAGAGTGAACTACAAATCATGTAGGATTTATCCCCCATATGCAAATATAATCTAATGTATGCTTATCATTAATGTGATATACCATATTGACAATCTTAAAAATAGGAATCATAAAATCATCTCAATAGGTATAGAAAAAAGGCATTTGACAAAATTAAACATACATGATAAATACCCTCAAGTAGACTCCAAAAAGAAAACAAAAGAACCTAGGAAAGAAAATAATAAAATTATTTTTCTGGTACCAGATGACAGAATTTTAAGTTGAGAACCCTAAAGATGTCATCAAAATAAAAATTGTTAAGACTAATAAATTCAATATTGTGGGACATAAAATCAAAAAATATCTTACATTTCTGCAGGCCAATAAAAAAACATGTCAAAAGAAAATAAAAGGGCCGGAGATGGCTCAGTGGAATAAGCACTTCCCTGGCAAGCGCAAGGGCCTGAGTTCAATCCCCGGTTCTGCCAAAAAAGAAAGAAAGAAAGAAAGAAAGAAAGAAAGAAAGAAAGAAAGAAAGAAAGAAAGAAAGAAAGAAAGAAAGAAAGAAAGGAAGGAAGGAAGGAAGGAAGGAAGGAAGAAAGAAAGAAAGAGAAAGAAAGAAAGAAAACAAAACAACTTTATTAGTGATAATACAAGAAAGAATAAAATATTAGGGAATAAAGTTATTCAAGGAGGCAAAGCTTCTTTATAATAAACATAAAAACTTTGATTAAAATTTTTAAAGACACAAAAAAATAGTGTTCATGCATTTGAATAATTGATACTGTTAAAATGTCTATACTACTCAAAATTATTTATAAATTCAATATAATCTTTGAGAATACTCTTCTGGCATTTTTTAAAATAGAAATAGAAAGACAAACTCTATATGACATCATAAACAACTTTGGATAACCAAAACAATCACAGAAAAGAAGAAAACAGCTGAAACAATCACATTGTTGCCTCACAAGAGGCAGGGGAGATGGTTCCGTAGAATAAGTGCTTGCCTGGCAATGTGCAAGGGTCTGAGTTCAATCCCTGGTTCCACAAAAAAAAAAAAAGGGGGGCAAGAAAGAAACCCTGAGCCCGGGAGATGGCTCAGTAGAATAAGCGCTTACCTGACAAGTGCAAGGGCCTAAGTTCAATCCCCAGTTCCACCAAAAAAAAAAAAAAAAAAATGTTACAAGCTACATAAGTTAAAACAGTAGGCTAAAGCATAATAATAATAAATAACATAAAGACAATATGCTATGGACATAAAAATGAACACACAAACCAATGGAATGGAATAGATTGCCAACAAATAAAATATATTTAATATAAACAGCTCCTGGTGTATCAAGTCAGTTCACAAAGGAGCTACTGTAAGTTGCTTCAGTATCAAGGGCAGTTACCACTTAAGTAATTTTTATATCATTCTTAATTCTAATTCAGAAAGAATAATGTGTCTGTTTCTATTTTTCACATTTATTTGATATTTTAAACTGAAAATTCAATAATTTATGAAAGTAATCCATTGTCACCAAAATGTGTCAAAAGATTATTTAAAATAACTGAGCCCCAAGTGAACTACTCTCAGGAGTATGTTCCCTCAGAGGCCAATTGTCTTTTCCCTGGAGAATGCAACAGAAATTTCCAGTTTGATTCATAGGGTTGTGCTCAATTTTTAACTCTATCTTCTTGCATACTTCCTGTTCACAACTGTAGATGTTTGTTTTTCTTAGGGAACTCAATTAAACTCTTTTTCAATGACTAGCAACAAGTTACTTTGTTTCAATAATATTTATTTTGTTTCCAAAGCTCATAGAAATTTTACTTTAATGAGAACATTGTTTGCATGAAAGACCAGAATGACAGGCATTCCAAGCATGGCCCTAGTATTACACATTGCTATCTTCAGTGCAGTTGTTAATTCACAGGTATCAGCATATATAGTTAGTCAGGGTGCGAATCCTACCAATTAATGGCTAGGTTCAAAAACCTGCTGAAGATTCTCATGCTCATTGCCTTAACCATAAATACTTGATAGAAAATACCTGTTCCATGTTATATCTAAGATGTTTGATATTCAGACAGATGGTGAGATTAAGCTCAACTTCTTATGTTATAGGATAACAATATCATTAAGCTTCTTTTCTGGAGGGTTAACAACTTAAGTTTCCAGACCAAAAATTAGAGGAAAATAAGTGATGCAAGGACAGCCAATGTTTTTCCCTTGCTTTTCAAGGTCATTGAGGACTCAGGACATAGGAAAATCTGTACTGTAACATCCTGCAACTCAGTTGTGTCCCTAATTTACTGATCAAGGAAATTATGGGGCCACAGAGGAAAGTGACCAATGGGGTAGAGTGTGCTTAAGGAGAGTCACATGGAGAGAAAACATTCTCTCAGGCTTTCACAGAGAGCAAATTGGTCAAGCAATGGCCATGACTCATCCACACGGCTGGCACTGACAAAGGATCTGCAAACTGCGTTACAGGGTTTCAGGGTAAATCCTGAGGAGATTTGACTGACCTTGTCAGATACAAAAGTTACATTTCTTGTTATATAGATCTTGCTTTATCTTGGCCTTAACCATCCAGCGGAAAAGTATAGAAGCAAGGTATGAAGGGTGAGGCCATGTTAATATGCTGAGCTGTGGAAGGCTCAGGTCAACAACTTCTGACATTGCCAGTCCTACAGATAATCCACTACTATTGTGGAATACTGGACTATGTTGGATTATTTTGCTGAGTTCATGCACCTACAGTATTTAAATGGTAATGGAATACCCATCTCTGACAGAACTAAACAACAAAGAAAGGGGATACAAATGAAGGGCCATTTTGTATCTGTGTATACAAAATAGTTGGGATAGATATGTAAGTACTTTCTCTTAATTCAATGAGAAGAAAGATTTATATTAATAGTGTTTGAACAGGATATCATGTCTGCATCTTGTACTATGGATAGCCACTATGAAGACAACAATATGCAATGTATTGATTGTTGAAACTGTTCTACCTATCGATTTTGAAGATGTCTCATTGCTGTTTGTCTCACAATAAAATAATTAATTAATTAATTAATTAAAAAGAGCAAAGTGATTTGCCAATAGTAATAAGTAGTATATCTTCAATAGGAAACTTTTTTGCTCTAAATAAACTTTGGTCCACTAATCTGCACATTTCACCCTTGAAGAACTTTGTGTCAAAGTTAAAGATGTCTTTATCATTTTGTTTATGGTCACTCAGATACGCACTCATGCAAAATTATGTGTGCTTCATGTCATATTTTCATGAGTTCCTGATTTGTCTGTTTGCTTTAACTTGAGACTGAAATCTCAACCTCTATATCTAGAATTTACAAAGATTCTTCTGAATCTTTTTTCTGTGTCCTCCTCATTGTCTTGTGCTACAGAATCTCTTTCACAACTTGACTTGTCTTTCTATTAGCGACAGTTACATTAGGGAGAAATATTACAGGCAGTCAGATGAGCCTAGTCCCTCAAAGGAGCCAATTCAGACAGATTACAATAGTGGGTGGTGGTGCATTCCTTAAAGGCCAGACCTCAAGACAAAAAATGCAATGGCTGCCCCCACACTTACCGTAGGATGAGAACAGTGCTTGCTAATCTAAATAGACATAAATCACCCTTGCTAATCTAAATAGACACAAAGCCTCTCTCCCTGGAAAAGTCACTATTCAGTCGTGCACACTTGGTACTTGCTTCTTTACCTTATCCCTGTTTACCTAAGCAATTACACTCATCATCTTTGTTTAATCTTTTATTTCTTTATTTATTTGGTACAGGGTCTTGTTGCCCAGCCCAGACTCATAGTGATCCTCCTGTCTTAGCCTCCCCAGCACTGGGATTAAAGGCATAGGCCACCATGTCCAGGTTCAGTGGCCAGTAGGGCACACCCAGAGTTCCAGGGCCAGCACGGCAGTACTGAGGATCGAGCTCAGGTCCTTCGGTTTGCCAAGCAGGGCCTTAGACTGCCGAGCTATCTCCCCAGCTCTACACTCATGTTCTTAATGGCTGGCCATAGTTTTGTCCCATCTTGTGATTTTTCACTGGATCAAGGTTATCTAGGGAACTATCTTTTAATCATTATTAGTTGAGTATAGTTTTGTCCCATCTTAGACCTGCCTCAGTTCATGGTTTTGCTCTATAAAACTCTCTTCAGGAGTAGGCTCCCTGACAACCCTCTGAGACCCCTAATGTCTACCTTAGAAGCTTTCTCCTAAGCCTGCCATATATATTTCTTTACCCCAGTAAATATGTTCTACTCTTAACCACTGTTGTACCTAGAATTCATTCTTCAATTTTCAAGAACAAAATATGAACATAATGTACATATAGCAGATCTGTGGTTGGGAGTTGCATTTCCTTTGCATCATTTGGATTATTTGGAGTTCTAATGATATAGGAGAAAGAAACTTCCAGCCTCCTACCTGTCCAAGCTGATGACCACATGTTCTTTAAAATTTATTGAGAGAAGAATTTATTGAGAGAAAAAAGTTTCTATCTAGAGGGACAAAAGGGGGTCTGGAAAGTGGGCTGCCTGCCAACTGTGCTTTTCAAGGGTATTTTATTGAGCAAAGCCATGTGCGGGGGTTAAACTTTGAGCAATCAATAAGATTACATGTATAATCATTCAGGTAATATTGATCCCATGGAAAAAATCACAGGATGTGCATGAGGTGGGATAAAACTATGGTCAACTAATAAGATTACAAGTATAGCCACTAGGGCAATATTGATTAAATGGGGATTGAATGGGAGAAACAAGTCACACAGCAAGCTGACATGGGCTGACAAGGACTTTCCTAAAAGGGGTGGGTTAAGGAGGTTTGGTCCTGCACCCCAAAGTAATTGATGCCTACTTAGAATATCAGTCACTGCTGTGCATCTCGAGGGGAACTGTGTGGGTCAGCAGTTCTCTCACTCTTGAAGCCTGGCCTTCAGTGAATGTGCCTCCAGCCACAGGTGTCTTCTGCACTGACCTCTAGAGGTCCACCCCTGTCTGACTCCTACAGTATTTCTACCTAACCTAGCGGACTCTACTACTGTATCATTTTGGGGAAAGTCTTGATAGTTCTGATTAGCATTTATATGAATTCATTTCCATATGCATGAGATGAGTGAATGTGTGCAAGTGCCTAGCGTTAAAACAATCAATACCAGGATCTGTATGAACTGAATATTCCTCATAAAAGCTCACTGAATATTTTTAGAAGAATTAGGAACAAGTTAGGGGGCCACCTTCTTCTCTTGACTTTTTCTTTTAGGGCAATGGCTTCTAATGTCCTCCAACTTAGTTGCATGGTAACTTTAAGTTTCAGACAGTCACCCGTTAGCTAGGATTTCCCCAAGCCTCTAAATTGCTTTACAGTTCTGTGGCAGATCTATCACAAAATGAACACGGACAGAATGAAAGCGAAAAACAGATTGAAATTGGTAGGAAAAAAACCCACCACTATAATGTTGTAATAATGCCTGCCTATTTCCTCTCCAGCTACTACAGATTCTAATTCCTTGCAAATATAACAGAAAAGAAATGTTATTCTCTAGAATCTTCAAGAAGTGGCTAAATCTTCATAAAGCAAACCCTAAAGAAACGCTTTGGGTACAATAAGCCTTTTGGAAAAGAAATAATGTGTTCTAGTTTCTTTTAATAGACCATCGCCATGGGGAAGGGAGATTTCTGTTAATAACATGCTTACCTGAAATCAAAGAACAAGTTTGCTAGCAGGCCCCACTAAAACTTCATATATTTCTTTCTTGCATTCTTATGGAGATATTTTTTAGATGGTAGAAATATTTCAGATGTAAACAAAAAAATGTAAGCTGAAAACTGCTAATGCTAAGTTTAGGGCTTGCAGAAAATATCACCCTATGAAGAGCAGCTGCTAGAATAAGACACTTGTACTCATAGAGATGAGTTTTCTTACAAAATTTGAAAGAAATGATAATGATGAATCATAAGCCCTGCTATAAATAAATTATGACTGCAAATTGCCAGATACAGAAATATTCTCATTAAAGTCCATTGTCTTCAAAAATAAAATTGCCTCATTTATTATTTCAGTAGACTCAAACCAATTTAGAACAATTCAATCTGCAATATCAAGTATGCTTGATATGCACTGAAATACATTAAAAGAGAAACAGGTGCTGTTTCAATCCAGTAGGATCAATCACTGGCCATCCACTATAAGAAGCATGCATGCCATTTTCCTGGGGGAAGGAATTTAGAGTGTCTCATTGACTGAATGCCAATTTCCAGTCAGCCAAAGAGAAGGTGGCATCAGCCTATTTCATTCGTTCAGTCATTCATTCATTCGTTCTTTCATTTCTTCTCCACTGTACCTCTTTTATGACAATAAATTGGTTAAGTATTTTTGGAATCTAAAAATGAAAAAAAAAAAGTAATTTAAAGCCATGCATTTTTTTCTACAGAAATAAAAATGGTGTATACTTGAGTAAGTTGAAGTTCAAATTAAGAAGTATGTATTATTTAAATTAAAAGAATGATAGCCATTCTTCCTGAAGTAAAATGGAACTTTGAATTTCTCTAATGTCTAAAGATTTTGAACAAGAAACCCTTCTACCTTGGTAGTGGAAATGTAAAAGAGGACAACGATTATGGAAATCGACAAAAACTCAAAAGTGTAAAATGAAAATTCCATTCAGCCTATCTATTCTCCTTCAGGGCATCTTCCCAAAAGAATTAAAAACATCATTTTACAGTGATACATGCTAACAACCATATTTATGGCAGTGTGGTTTCGAATACTCAAATCTTGGAGCACCCTTTGATCTTTATTTGTCACCATTCACAACTGTGGCACAGCACAAAGGGCACAAGATTTCTTGTAGTGAATGTCCAATTCGAATGCTACAAAGGCACAAAGGGACCCTCACCTGACTGAGAGCCCCACCAAGTGCAGGAAGTCTCATAAAGACAGCCAGGAACCAAAGCTTCTGTGGCTTTTCATTGGTAGAACTAGGAAGCAAGGATGAAGAACACAGGAAGGACATCTGTACAAGAATTTATTTGGGGGACAGGGAAAAGTCAGAGAGGTCTCCTTTGTGATGAACTTAGATCCAATCTAAATAATAAATCAGAATATGAGAATGATGAGGGCCAGAGCATTCATTCCTGAAAATATAGTGTCTCCATCCTCCTTTAACTTGTGGACTTATGGGCTATCTTTTCATCTCTAATCATGCATTTGAGTTTTTGGATGTGTAGCTCCAGAAGTCTCTTACCCCTGCATATCCACCTCTCACATAAGAAATTGAATGAAAAAGTAAATTTTGACCGTAGATGTCAATGTATGATAAATGGGCATTTTTTGAACTGCAGACTAAGGACTCTGTGATGACTAGGTGTACATATTAAAGGCAAATGTTCCGCATGAAGAGTGAAGAGTAGACCAAAGAGATAAAAATAATGAAATTCTAAGTAGAGGAAGCTCTACACAAGTTAGAAAAGATAAGATTGCAATACAATAAGAAGCTTATACCAGAGATGGCCAGATGGCTCAGTGGACTAAAACACCTGCTTAGGCAGGTGCAGGGATTAGGGTTTAAGCCCCAGCATGCAGTACTGGCCTTACCACTGGGGCCCACCGAGACAGCAATTGATGATAGGTCATGGTGGCGCACACCTGTAAACCCAGTGCTTGGGAGGCTGAAAACAAGAGGATTACTATGAATCTGATCTGTGAAGTGAGACACTGTAGATCCTGTACTAAATACAAAAAATAAAAGGAAAAAGCTTAAAGCAAACAGTTCTAAATTTAAAGAGTAAATATCAGGACAAAACAAAGAATACATATGTGAATGTATAATGTAATCAGAATAGATAAAAATATATAGAAATACATGCATGCTGTAACTATTCAAAAGATGCTTAAAAGAATAGAAACATGGCAAGGCACAGTAGTGCATGCTTATAATCCCAGCAGTCAGAGGCTGAGGCAGGAGTATCACTGCAAGTTCGAAACCAGCCTGGGCTACAAAGTGAGCTCAAAGCCTGCCTGAACTGCACAGCAAGACCCTATCTAAAAAAGATACACACAATAAAAAGGAATAGAAATATATGATTTATAAATAAATTAGCCTCAGCCAAAGCTCCTCCCTTTGTTCTTTGCTGTTTTCCACCACCACAAATGGTTGCCCTCCGCCACGTGCCACTCTGTCTTGGAACCAGCCAAGTATGGACTGAAACCTCCACAAACTGTGAGCTAAGGTGAATATTCCCTTCCCTTCCTTAATTTTGGGTGTAGGATATTTTGTCCCAGCAATGAGAGAAAGATAACTGAAACAGAGCCCATGGATATGGAACAAAGGGAAGTTTCCAAAGAAAATTGCAATTACAGCCCACACCCATGCCCAGTGTGTGAGTGGGACCACCCGGAGCCCTCCGGATCCTCACTCCAGCCAGTGTCTAGGCCTGGAGTGTGAGTGGGACTGCCTATTGGTGTGCCAGATCCTCATGCCAGCCAGCACCTAGGATAGGTGTGTATGTGGAACTTCCTCCATCAAACAGGTCCAGTGTGAATCCCTGTGTCAGTATACCCTGCAGAAAGGCTAAAGGCAAGAGCCACCCAGCTGATCCAGGAGCAGAAGGTCATGCCAGAGTGGCACAGCAGGTTCTCTTCCAAGGGCTGCAGCAGGAAGAAGTGAAGCACCCAAGTTACACCCACCTGGACAAGTTTGAACTTGGTAGTTCCAGACCTGGTGCTAAGGTAATAACTCTACCACAGCTCTACACCAAAGGTCAGAAGACAGTACTATGCAAAATTACAAAGAGAAGGAGAAAAATGCATCTTCATGCCCTGAGCCCACCCAGAAAAAATTCAGGAGACACTAGCATAGAAAAAATTGGAAATCATACACCTGTAATCTCTGAAATAATAGCATCTGAAGTAAAGAAACAACTGCAGAAAGGTATAGAGGAAATCAAATCAGAAATAATTTCTGAAGTGAAAAAAGAAATGATAACTATAATGAAAGAAGTACTGAGTGCTTCTATACAAGACACTGATAAAAAAAATAGAGGAGAATTAAAAAAATGATGGAATCCTTGAATGAGCAATATAGGAAAGAAACAGAATTCATGAAGCAGATTCAAAGTGGTATACAGGAAATTAAAACCTCAATCACAAGCTGGCAAAACCATTTGAATGAAAGTGAAAATAGACTTTCAGACCTTGAAGACACCACTGCAGCTAGTGAAAATGTAAGAAAAAATATCTCTTAAAAACAACTAGGATGCAGGAAAAAATAATTCAACATCTGAAAGGTGATGAAAGATGAACAATGTAAGGATAATAGGCATTAATGAGAAAGGAGTCAATACAGATGATATAAAAAGAATATGGACAGAAGAGCAGAAAACTTCCCAAATATGGGGAAACAATCTGACGTTCAAAATAACTGAAGCATACAGAACTCCAAATAACATCAACCCAATGAAAACTACACCCAGACATATAATAATCAGGATCCCAGAAATTCATCACAGGAACAGTATACTGAAAAATGCTAGAGAAAAGAAACAGATAACATTTAAAGGAAAACCCATCAGAATAATGGCAGATTCTCTTCACAAACCATGAAGTCAAGAAGAGCATGGAACAAAGTACTTCAAGTTTTGCAAGAAAACAAATTCCACCCCAGAATACTATACCCTAGGAAACTCTCAAGTTTAATGGAGGGGCCAGGGAGATGGCTCAGTAGAATAAGAACTTCCCTGGCAAGCACAAGGGCCTGAGTTCAATCCCTAGTTCTGCCAAATAAATAAATAAATAAATAAATAAATAAATAAATAAATAAATAAATAAAATCAAGTTTAATGGAGAAGTGAAATACTTCCATGACAAAGAACAACTAAAGAATTTTATGACAACAAAGCCAACCCTACACAGACTCCTAAAAGATATTCTAGAGAGAGATCAAAATGACCACAACTCCATGAATGAGAATGGAAAGAACATATCAAATAGGGCAAACAAACACAGGAGAAAAAGAGGTATACAAAAGTAGTCTTTCAATTATTCTTTTGTATACAGCAGCAAAATATTTCCATCAGCATACTCTACAAATGGACTTTTCCTGCACCCTATGGGTCATGATTCTGTCTGGGTCTATAGGGTAAATATCAAGGAAATAGCAGTAGCTCAGTCCCACAGGTGACACCTAGTCACCACTAAGCATCATGAACACTGTCCATGTCCACCACATACTAGAACTTTGTGTGATATCCTATCCCAAAACTGTTATAAGTGCTAGTCATATATTTGCCATTCTAATATTTTTTTATGTTTTATTCTGAGTAATTCTTTACTGTCATGAAAAGTTTTTCTTAGTTGATACTTCTGTATATATTAATCTAATCAAATACTGTGTGAGTACTCTGAGTTAATCACAGATTCAGATAGATGATACACTACATTATGGCCTCTTATTTGGACTCACAATTTAATTTTAATTTCTGAATATTATTTTGAAATATTTAATTTAATTTTGAATTAAT
>NW_004524623.1:12257144-12259935 GCF_000260255.1 Octodon degus
TGTGTAGGTGGGAAATGGCCCAGAGCCTAAAGCAAACAAGCCTCACTCTTGAGATGAACATCCTGTCAGGTTAAGGTCAGCTATTAGTCTCTAGGCAACCTAGTGTCATGTGTTACTAACTTCCCAAAAGTGTAAATAAAGGACCGTTGTGAAAAAAATATATATATATATATATGTATATGAAAAAATATGTAATATAACCTGACATAAGATTGGTACTGTTTTGTGGACATCTTCAATGACCTTTTAACTAGGTTCATCTAACACAATTATATTTTACACAGACCTGCATAACTATCATTTTGAGAGCTCTTTATTCTTTATCCAGGACCATACAGCAACTTCTCTTGCCTTCTGAATAATGCTCTTTGATATTTCCTATATGTTATGTCTGAAGGTATTAGAATATTTTGAGTTTGTATAACTGGAAAATATTTTACTTTTAGTTTTCAAAGGTATGTTTCCTAAGTATAAAATTCAATGAGGAGAGATCTTTTTTTCTTTTCAGTCCTTTGAATAAATAAGTCTAGTTTCTTACCCACTTCCCCTTTTTTTCCTAATGTGGAATAAGATGCTATTTAATTTTGTTCTTCCATAGCTAATATTTTTTCTATGTATATGCTTTAAGATTTTTTTTCTTTACAATTAGTTTTGGACAATTTCATGTTTGTATATCTTGGTATAATTTTATTCATATTTTTTGTGCAAAAGGTTCATTTTTTTGGAAATATGGTGCTATAATTTTAACTAAATTCAGAAATTTTAAATCTGTGTATTTATTACCTACCTCCTACTTTGAGAATTCTAATTATATTTATACAAGTTTCTTGATTTTGCCACAGAGTGAAGTATTATATGACTGATCTGTAAACTCTTCTTAATGTTTGTTTTAGATAATTTTTATTGTTATGTTCATTTAAGCTTGTAAATAATTTTTTACAATATGCAATCTATTATTAATCTCATGTTCTGTATTCATTTCAGAAATGTTTTTTTTCTAAAATTCACTGTCTACATCATATCCTTCACATTTCAATATGTCTACAATTTTTAATTTGCTGTATAATTATTATAAAATTAATTTAAATTGAATGTTAAAAATAATATATAAAAATTTTAACCATGCTTAGTTTCTTTTCTCTCATCTTTTTAAATTTCTTTTTAACCAACTTTGCATACTTACATCTGGTTCTCTGAACAACTAAGTTCAAGACAACAATACACAGTATAACAACCATCGCTAAATTCCTATCATTCTGCTTAGTAAAATTCTGTATTGTTTCTATTTTTTTACTACTTGCATTCTCCTCAAACTTTTTTAAAAATGCTAAGAACATACAAGAAACTGTAAAACTGAAAGTAAAAAAAATCACATAAAGTTTGTTACAACTTTAAAAAATTAAATATATTTAAAATACCTACGTAAGAATAATGGAAAATAAAAAGAGTGAAAATTTGTGAACTTTGATGTCACATGAAATTTAGGAAAACAGCAAAAGATACCTGGAGAATGCTGAATGGAGGATATTGTAAAGATTAAAAATATTAATATGGTATATTGAAAAAGATTTGAAAATCAATTTTCTGAGGTGTTTAACTAAAAAAGATACTTCTAGCATGGAAGAGCAGCAACATTATGAAAGACTTTCCACACAGCCAAGGTCAGGAGCAAAGGATGAAGCATACTAGGGAGAGTAGTTATCAGCAAAGGATATTGTGGACACTTTATGCCAAAATGAGCAGAAATAAATAAAATATACAACCAAAACTACATAAAACTACAACTAAAAGTAATACAATGAAAGCAGAAATGAAAACCCTTAACAGTTTGCAACTACTCAACAAGGACCCGAACTATTAGCAGGCACCACTGCTCTATAACTGAGTTTACTGAGTACTTTCAGCCCTTAGAGTTTGTGATAGTTTGGCCAAGTGTGGAAAAGGTAACTGAAAACAAAACCAAGACATTTTCCTTCTACCTTAATTTGTAGGTTCTGGGTATGTCTTTCATTTTCCTAAGTACTTCACAGTCATTCACATTAGATTACTAGATATGTGGATCCCAAATAAAAATGTCTTATTACTTCTTTGAGTACTGATAAAACTACGTGGCAAGAAAGCTCATTTATGAAGAGTTTCGTTTATTTATTTCTTTGACTTTGAGTTTCCAAAGTATGTAAAAATATTTCAAAGAATAAGGAGGCTGTAATCATTTCATAATTCATTGTACAATCGAACCTGATCCTGATCAAGACTGACAAAAGAATCACTTTTTTTAAGAAAGAAGATTAGTATTTTTTAACCTGGAACAAAATATAAACAAAGAAAATGCAATAATGCATGCAAATAATTTCACATCATAGTTAGTCATGTTTATTACAGGAATTCAAGGTTGTAGCATATTCCATGTTTAATCAATAAAATTTACTAAAATAACAAACCATAGGAACTAGTATAAAATAGAAAAGGCATATTATGAAATTCATAATACTTTCATGATAAAGTATCTTGATAAACTACAAGTTCCATGTAAATTCCTCAACCTGATGAAAGATAAAATTATAATCTTAGAACAAATCTAAAAATCATTGTTTTAATTTTTCATCAAGTTAAGTGTAAGTCAAAGATTCCCACTTTCACCATTTCTAATCCATGTGTTACTAGAGAAACCTAATTTCTTTTTGCTTAAAATATGTCAAGAAAACAATAGTAGGCAAGAAATAAACAAATCATTTATTGTGCAGCTAGCATTGCAAAAGAATATATGTGTATGTATGTATGTGAATATATA
>NW_004524623.1:12260035-12262779 GCF_000260255.1 Octodon degus
TATGTTTACCAAGGGTATAGGATTTAAAATCAAAATATAAAACTTAACTGGTTCAAAGAGTTAAAAATAAATGGAGGGGTCCAGGGATATAGCTCAGTGGCATAAGCTCCTGCCTGTCAAGCAAAAGATTCCAAGTTAAATCCCTGGTACTACAGAAAATAAAATAAAATAAAAATAAATGGAAAATTACCATCTAAAGTGGCATAAGATATATCATATTTTATTCTATCAGATATCCATATATTTATTGATACATATTTAGAAATATCATTGTCAAATTGCTATGTGACCCTTACATTAAAATGTACACTTTGTTGACATCAAAGAGAATTTTAATGAATGGAGTTTGCTATATCAATACATTAAGAATACTTGATATTTAAGTGATATTAAGTTTTTTGGAAATTTGCAAATTGCTGTATAACAACAAAACTTGTGTTGAAACTTCATGAACTGTGTTTATGTGTGTATATGCAAGAAATTTTAAATTTATAAAAATCCAGATGGCAAAAATAGCCCAGAAAATGATCTTAAGCAAGTTCTAAGAAAATACAATCCATTATCTTTTCTGTTTGATTTCTTGATGATTGCTATTTTTTCTGGAGTAAGTTGGAATCTTAGGGTTGCTTTAATTTATGTCTCTCTAATGACATGGTTATGGTGCAAAAGGAACACTACTACATTTTTGATGGGAATGTAAATTACTACAACCATTATACAGATCAGATGGAGATTTCTCAGAGAACTAAATCAGAAATTCAAGACAACCCAGCTAGTCCCATCTAGGTATCTTCCCCAAAGAACTTAAGATATCATACCACAGTGATACTTGCATACCAATGTTTAAAACAGAATAATTCATGATAGCTAAATCCAGGAAACATCCTGTATAAACATCAACAGACGACTGGATAAAGAAAATGTGTTGTCTGTATATGGTGGACTACTACTGGGCTATACAAGGGACACATTTGTAGGACAATGAGTGCATCTGGCAAATAGGCTGTTGAGTGAAATGCATCAGACCCACAAACTGGAACATCATATGGTGTCTCTCATCTGAACAAGGCAAAGTACAGTCCAAAAGGAAATTAAAAGGATAGGTAGAGTGAAAATATGCCATGTACAGGGTCCTAATATGCTCAGAGCATGTGAGTATTAATGTCATAAATATGAACTAAGATGAATAATATAAACAAGAATGGAACCAGAGAAAGGGAAATTGAGGAGGACACAGGGAGGGAAAGAGAGGGAGGAGGACAAACCACAACCCAAAGTTTAGAAAAGAAAGTAGAATCTGAAGAAAAAAATTAAACGTTAAGCCTTAAGTATGAGTTTGCATATTAGAAAAAAATAAGGAAGAGGAAGAATAAGAAGTAAACTTGTTATGGTACCTTCTAGATGGCCACAAAGATTCACAGGGTTCTTTTGTCTCACACAGTATTTCTGACAGACTGTCAAATAGCAAGAGACCTCAGAGTTCCCACTAAATTGATATGGAAAAGGACTTTATCTGCCAACCACTTCCCACATTTCATCTACCACTGCTCATATTTGGTACCTGAGCCCCAGTAGCCAAGGGGAGAAACACTTACTCAGTGTCCTACTACATGGCAGGTTCTTGGTATCAGAACTGAGAATAGACCAGAAGAAGTCTAGATGTCAATGTTAGTGGCAAACTTGACTGCCCCACATAGTTAGATGATTTGAAGGCAGGTTAGAACAAGAGTGTCATACAGAAACAGAGGTGAGATAATGTGTGAGATTCTCACAGTGCAACAAAGTTGGAAGAATTTAGTGGATAAGGAGGCAACATTAAACTGCAATGCTTATTGTCCTGTTATACTGGGACAGGTAAGCAGGTCAAAGGATCAAAAAGGAAATAAAACAAGACACATCTGAGAATGATCTGTGACAGAGATAATTTTTGTGGTGCTGGTAAATTTCAATTTATAGATGGGTATTAGAAGAGTATCAACTATATTTATTAAATTACATTTGTGAAATTACTTTTACTTGTTGAATCTTGTGTTTGAATTCTATACTCAATGAAAACAAAATAAAATAAATACAAATAATTCTGTCAAAGGTATATATCCTCTTTTCTCTCTTGTACATTTATACCACTTTTAAATTTTAAAAGCCAGATTCTCCATATATATTAAACATGTTACAGGGATTTCAATTAGGTTTAGGTTGAATCTATAGAGCTATACAGAGAGAAGTGCTATTTTAACTAAACTGGCCTCTCAATTCCTGAATACAGATGTTCGATCCCTTGGGTTGGCTTTGATTTCTTTCTTCAGTGTTTTACATTTTCATTATATAGATTCAACATATGTTGAAGGTACACAAATATTTCTTCATTTTTGGTGTTGCCCTTATTTGAAAATTTGATCACCAATTGTTCATTGATAGCACATTATGAAAATATAAGTCACTCTCTAGGAAATTATTTTTGGCACAGATCAATATTTAGGTGGTTGTAAACTGTGATCATCCCGCATCATGAAAGCAGGCAAGTGAACAAAAGAAAGAAGGAGGGGATGGGGGAGGGAAGGAACAGTGGAGGGAGGGGGAAGGGGGATGAGGGAGGGGAGAGAGAGAGGGAGGGAGGGAAAGAAAGAGAAAGAGAAAGAGAAAGAGAAAGAGAAAGAGAGAAAGAGAAAGAGAAAGAGAAAGAGAAAGAGAAAGAGAAAGAGAAAGAGAAAGAGAAAGAGAAAGAGAAAGAGAAAGAGAAAGAG
>NW_004524623.1:12262879-12281282 GCF_000260255.1 Octodon degus
AGGAAGGAAGGAAGGAAGGAAGGAAGGAAGGAAGGAAGGAAGGAAGGAAGGAAGGAAGGAAAAAGGGGCTTCTGTCTCACAAGAAGTGGGACTTAAATGATCCTTGAAGCAGGATCACATGATCCTAGTAAATATTGTTTCCATTATGAGGCACTCATAGTAACTGTTTCTGGCAATATTACTGCTAATATTTTAAGGTATATTGCATGTATGTTGCTTAGTCAACCATATTTGACTTTTCACTTTCTGTATCAGATTAACTTCCCTCAGAGATCTCCTTCTATAACTTGTATATGTTGCAACATTTCAAATCATTAAATAACACCATACATTACATCATAATTTTTAATGATATAATGCATATAAAATATTCAACTATTTAATGAATACCTCCCTTTGTAACCTAGAAACTTTTAAGCTTTCTTCATTTAATCTCTGTCTATGTACATAGCCCAGGAAACATCTATGCGAGATATCAGAGAAATAGCAGGCATTTGGACAAATTTACCTGTCACTTATCATATTTTATTGAGAAATGAGCTTCATTAAATTGCCTGAGCTTGCCTTCTGAAATTCTCCATCATGTTTATGCCTGTACCTGCTGTGTGGAACAATTAGACAGTATGCTCACCCTTGGGCTCCTGGAACATCGGCGAGGAGTGGACATTCAAGGTCTTCTGCAATAATAATTTTGATTTATGACATGGAGAGATAGTTTTCACAGCAGATTACATTTCACCCCAGGGTGTAGAAGGTGCCTTTGTTTAGAGACAGCACTCTTAGACACAATAACAAAAATGGAGAAATATTCCTTAAATGATTTTGTACAAATTGGATAACATGAAAAGTAGGTCAACATGTATTAGTAAGGAGAAAAGGAGATTATGAAATAGTATGTGAGTTTTGAACCTGTCTTAAAATACCCATATGAGGGCCAGGGAGATAGCTCAGTGGGATAAGTGCTTGCCTGGCAAGTACAGGTCCTGAGTTCAATACCTGGTACTAAAACAAACAAACAAATAAATAAATAACCCATATGAACGTATCCGAATATTAGTGATAATTTTTGAAATGTTTATATATTGTCACTGGTAGTATAACTGGAGATTTCTTACCAGCTTTACTTTGCTTCTCTGTGTTTAAATGTTCTTTAATTTGTACACATTTACATAAAAATAATTTAAGTAATCAAATTATGAAAATGGCTGGTTTCTGAATATTTGCATCCCTAACATCAAAGTAAGATTTTAGCATGCAGTGGATAATAGAGATGCAGTGAGGTGGGTGCGCAGTTCAAGTTCTGCCTCAGCCTCTTACTGTGCATCAGCTATTCCACCTTCATGAGCTTACAGTTCTCAAGTGCAAATGGGAAAGCATTCTTACAGTTTCAGGAATACGAAATGAAATTGTACATGCCAAGGACCTGGGGCCCAGCTCAAGAACCTGACTGGCATGCACAAGTTTCTGAGTTCAATCCCTAGTACCACAATAAAGAAAGAGAGAAATTATACATGCCAAATATTTTGAAACTTCATATGATACATACATATTTAATATTGTTTTGGAATTATTGCTATTTTATGGTTTTTAAGCCATATTCAATTTTCTGCCTTTTTTGTTTTTGAACCAGGAGTTAAATTCACACTTGCAGGTAGAAACCTTACCCCTGAACTATTTCCCTGGCCCTGAATTTTCTTAAGTTGAAAGTTTTAAGAATCCTAATTTTAATAACTTACTGTGTCTCTCAGCCAAGCACGGTGGCACATGCCTGTAATCCTAGGACTTGGGAAACTGAAGCAGGAGGATCACTGTGAGTTTCAGATCAGCCTGGGATACAAAGTGAGCTCAAGGCCAGCATGAATGGCATAGTGAAATGACTCGGCCCACGAGTCGAGATGTGGGTAATGACCTGGAGGAGGAACGGGGATGAAAAAGACAGGGCAAGAGACACGAGAGACGGAGACAAGACAGGCTTTCTGATCAAGTCTCGTTTATTGAGGAAGTGAACAGGGTCTAAATAGCTGTATAGTGGAAGCAGTTGGGTGGGACTAGTTGCAGATTGGTAGCAGAGTTCCAGGACCACAGGAAGATGTCGAGGCAAGCGGGGATTGGTGCTGCAGCACTTCTTGCCCAAATAAGGGAAAACATAACAGGAGCGTTCTATCGCCCCCCACAGTGAAAACCCTGTCTCAAAAAATATCAGAATAATTTACTGTATCTGGTTCATGTAGCTGGGAAATTCAAAAAGTTAAAGCCAATGTTAAAATGCAAAATACTGTATTAGTCAAATGCTTGCTAGCACATAATATACTTCTTAGAAGATATGTATATACTTTTGTTTTCAAAATATATTTTAAGTTATAATTCCAAATTTGTATTTAACTATCACTTATATATTTTTCTGTTTTGACTATATAAGTGACTATTTACAAAAGCTGTACGATTTTAAAACAAAAATGATTTGGATCAATTTAGCCATTTTTGTACAATATCAAGTTAGAAAAGAAGGTCCAGGGAGATAGTTCAGTAGAATAAAGGCTTCTCTGGCAAATGCAGGGCCTGAGTTCAATCCCTGGTTCTGCCAAAAAACAAAAAACCTAAAATATGATATATAGTCAATTTCTTGTATTTGTTACCTTAAAATATAGGTAATATGTGATATTTTTCCACAAGAATATTATTTGAGATTATTTGTGGAGGCTACTAGATGTGTCATTTCTCTAATGTTTGTATGTTCAATTTGAAATGACTGTGAACCTATTAATTAATTTTTTTTAGGAAAAATGTTTTGAGATTCAGATTGTGAGAGCACTCTCAGTGACCTCTGTCTGTGCTACTGGGGACTTAAATTTCACTGAGCTACATTTTCAGCATTTTCTCTCTTTTTCTCTCCCTTTCTCTCTAACACTGCACAGGCTAGACTCAATCTAATGATCTTCCTGCCTTAGCCTCTCCAAGCTGAGATTAGAGTACCAGCCACTATGTCCAGAGACCAACATGTTTTGAATTCAGTTTTTCTCTGATTATATCCATGAAGTCTCAGGTGGGTCAATTTTAACTTTAATATTCTAGCTCTATAGCAAAAGTGTCCACGCTTTCTGGTCTTACACGTTCTCTTTTGCTATCAGTTCTCTTAAACATCCATTCACAGTCTCAGGAACCAGAGAACTTTACTACATTTGAAAACAAAAAGAAACAGAATAGGGTTTCTGTCATTAAGTCACAGATTCAAAACAGCTAGACATCTGCCTCCAGCTCAGGAAAAGATATCTTGCAGATTTTCTTTTTTCTAGTAATATGTTGTTGATTCAGTGCTTCGTCCCTTATGTCATTATTCTCTTTTCTAGACAATTCATTGTTAATCTCTGGAAGCATTAAGTCTAGCTTAGATTCTTGACTTGCTCATTGGAGACTAAATCTTAGTCCTTTATGCAGAGGGAAGCCGTATCTGATGGAGGAATTGGAGGACGCTGAAATCACCAAGCAGTGTGTATGTGGTCTGTAAGCCGCATTCCCTACGGGCACCTCTTTGAGTATTTCATTTCATTTCCATGAATTCACAGAGATTGAGGGCTCCATTGCCATTGTGGATTGATGTTTATAAAAACTGAATTCAATAACCCAAGCATTCTGCATACCTTGTAAAAAGTCCTTGCTGATGAAGATCGCGTTGTTAATATAAATGTAGTAAAGGTCAGATTTCATCAGGGAAAAACAGTAGGAAGGCTCCCTTCCCAATCACCTCTATCTCTGAACGTTTAGCGACATCTTTTAGCTTTCCACACTGCCCTGAAATCCTTCCTGTGCACTAATTTTTGGCCTCGGGTGCCACGTGCTCCTCTGTCATGCTTAAAATAGAATGGCAATGAGAAGGAACAAACACGGTTATAAGTAATAAGCTGTTCCTTTGCTATTTGAGCATAAAGGGAGTTAAGAACATATGGGAATGAAATGAAAACTTCTAGTCACATGCTAATTTTACTTGCCCCAAACTATTTTATTTGAAGGGAATTTAGATTTATTAAATGCCATATTTTTCCTTAAAAATTATGTCCTTTATGTATCGTGTTCCATTTCCTTGCACTGTGATTTCTTACTCTTCATGCTGGAATTAAATTCTCACAATATCGTCAATGGATCACATTTACAAGAATTATTACAGATCCGTGAATAGAACAGAACATTCACAGCTGTATTCCTTGCGTTTAGAACGGAATCTGAAACCCCTCTAAGTAAACGTACTTATACAGTTCGTTTAAATTAAAAAAAATTAAATAATGCTTCTTGTACCCCAAGGATGCTATACCTATGGAATATGAGGTGTACTGTGCAAGATAAATATATTCCTATCTGGCTTAATTCAGCTTAAATATGTCCCGTCCTATGAGCCTTCATCAAGTTCACCCAATCTTGGCACATTTTATTTAAGTTTGCTCTTCTATTGCGCCTGCTCAACTTTTCTTCTTCGTCACCCCACTGGAAGTATTGAGTTTTATAAATTAGTCATATGATTCATAAAACTTGGCAGTCTTAATAGATTCATCTGAAGTAGTGTAGTTACATTTTCTAATTCAACTCTCAAGCTCGACCTACTCTAACTAGAAAATCCTCTCTGAGTACTCCTCTCAAAGATCTAAGGAATTGTAATGCAATTTTACCACTCAATGAAATATAAGGCAAGTTGCAGACATTTTTGGCACAATTAAGCATCCAGGATAAAGTCTAACCTTAATAGTCTATTTGCAAAGAAGCCCTAGATAAAAATAAAACATTTTACTACACAAATTACATTTATTTTAAAAATAAAAAATAGGTAAAATATGTATTCTGCTCTTTAGTCCTTAAAATTTTTGTGTATCCAATATTTTAAGGACAAAGATTGTGTAAATTTGTCTAGTAGTACGTTTTGTAAGTTTTATAAAATATAAAACATGTACTTCTCAAAAATCAGTTCAATGTTCCCTTTCAGATTCCAGAGCCTCCTAGCAACTGTGTGCTACACAGCATTGCCCATGTCACAAGCCCTTGATTCATAAATGTTTTATTTCTTTTTTTTAATATTTTTTTTTTTTGGCAGAACCAGGGATTGAACTCAGGCCCTTGCGCTTGCCAGGGAAACACTTTATTCCACTGAGCCACCTCCCCGGCCCCTTCAATCCCTAGATTCAAAAAGGACCCATTTTCAGTGGCACTATGAGCTCCCACTGCAAAAGACTCATCTTCTCAGACGTTTAGTCTGCAGTTTAAATTGCCTTCATCTTTTCTTCCTGATATGGGCAAGTTATAACACGAAATCAAAACTGTGCTATGTGCTACGAGAGACACAAAGACATAGTGTTGTCTTTCCTCGGACAATAATTTGCAGAGAGAGAACTATGTAAAGAAAGAATATTTATGCACAGTGGAATGGAGATTATGCCAAGAAAATACCAGAGTCCAGGGAAGGAAAAGGGCAGCCTAATGCAATATCCTGGAGTTATCTGAGACTACCTCGCAGCAAGGAATGGATCTGGAAGTGAGTGAAGGACATAGTCAGAGGCACGCCAGGACAGTCTCAGATTTGGTGAAAGGATTGGGGCAAAAAAATCACAGAAGCGTGGAAGAATCAGGAGTACATTCATAAAAATAGCAAGCTACACAGTTTTAAGGAAACGGCAGAGGAAAAACTGAAAACTGAAGCAACTAAGTAACGTGCCAAGTGTGTGCATTCTGTAAAATAGGGTGTCTCCTACATCTATCTTAGTATTGAAATACGTTCACATGACCGAGCACACTATGCTGGTAGGAGGAAGAAGGCTGAATAGGAAATAGGTCAGCGGATTGCACTGGGCATGGAAGAGCCTTGGTTTTAAGCCATTGGTGGAAAATTGTCATTCTGTTTGAAGTTAGGGAAAAGATGAGAAGCAACAATAGACTGAAGGGACTGAAAATAGCCTGAAACTTTGCCAGAGAGTGAAGCAATGCATGCAAATGTAGAGAGTGGAAAGGCTGGATCTTTCAGAGTAATTGTAGCCATGTTGTACATATTCAATCACCCAGAACAAGCAGAACTGGAGAAACAGGATCACCTCAAGAAAACTCATTAGAGGGACTGGGGAGATGGCTCAGTAGAATAAGTGCTTCCCTGGCAAGCGCAAGGGTCTGAGTTCAATCCCCGGTTCTGCCAAAATAATAAAAAGAAAACTCATGAAAAAATACAAAATGAAGATAGTGGTTCATGTGACCCTTGCAGAAAAAATGTTTGGCAATCTTAAACATCGGTTCTTCTTACAAATTATTCAGTAAAGTAACAGTGTAACTGAAGACATAATCAAAAACACCTCACCATTCAGAAAACGAGGACATGGGATTTTCACTAGTACATAGAAGTTGTTATTGACATTGATGCAAATGTGATACTCAACTGATTTAAGCTGTGGTACAATTACTCTGAAGGTTCTACTAGACAGAACAATAGATACTTTGCAGATGACAGTGACATTGAGTCCTGGTCTCAAAAGAATACACCATTAGCATTCATAATAATGATGCCTAACTCAATTTTCCAGGGACTTGCCAATGTGTTATGTCCCTTACTAAAATCGATGTAAAACAATTCTTAGTTTAAAGCATCAAAGCAAAGCAACTTATAGAATTTCACAATTCAAAACAAAATACTGAAAACATGTAACTGACAACATGTTTAATCAATAAAAATTAAAATTACGTATTTTTACAAAAATATATGTCCAATTGTGTGTTAAAGTTTCCAATAAGGACTTATGAGGTTGTTGCTTGTTGTTGTAGTTTGGTACCAGAGAGCAGACTCTGGACCTTGCATTTGTCAGGCAGCTGCTGAAGTCAATGAGCTGTATTTGCCCCACCCCTCAAGTGAGGATTTATTAAAGAACATATTAAAAATTGGAGAAGAATAAATTTCCATTTGTGTGAACTTGTTAAGATGAAGCAATATTTAATTTTCTAGTTAGACTAACAATAGAGCTTGTCTGTAATCAAAATATTAGCACAAGGAACTTTCGTCAATTAAATAAAAAGGATGAAAAAGACACTTTCATATATTTAAATAATTCCAAGTTAGAGAATAATATTAGAAAAAACAAAATTTCTAACTACCTTACAATTCGCAAAATGCTTACATGAGGGTACATTGATCATATCTGTGACATCCACATATTGCTTACATGTGTTTCTATCGAAGTTCTACTTTTAAGAAAATTTCCAAGATGCAAATCAACTAGTACACCACACATATTACATAGAAGTATATTTCTTTGGAAAATATGATATAGTAATTTGATTCTTCTTTATAGTTGAGAATTGTTGATTTTGTGAGTGAAACATTAAAATGTCTAGATGGTAGTGCTCTTTTACTACTTAAAAATTGTATTTCCTTCCTCACAGACAAATTGTTAAGTGGTCAAGCTGGACTGTGGAGATGCACTAGTCCAGGGTGTGAGGAAGACACCAGCTGCTTCATTTCAACAAAGGGCATCTACATAAGCTCTCACAATGGTGTTCTGAATAATTGGTAGTTCTACAAAAGCCAGCCAATCTGGTGCCTTTTTAACCTGAAGATTTAAAAACCATTGGATGCCTGTGTGAAAACACTACATATTTATTAATATGTGTGTTCACAAAAGCGCTGCATATTTATCACCAGTAGTTCTATAGGTTGAAAATTAATGCTGAACCAGATCTTCTGTGTTTCAGTCTTGGCTGTGCCAGTCACTAGCCCTGTGATCATAGGCATGATCCTACTTTTTAGTCAGCTTTCCTGTGGCTGGGATGCACAGTACCAAAGGAGGAGTGGTTTACTTTGCCTAATATTTTAAAGAGACTAAGTGTGTGGTTAGCTGCCTCTGAGGGAGAAACATCGTGGGAGAAAGACTGAACAAAGATGAGCCATCCAGCCACACCCAGGCACGGGCTTTACTAATCCTCTGAGTAGCTCACAAGCCAATTAAGCTTAACAATCACATTGTCAGCTTGAAAGTCAAATATCCCTTATATATATACATGGGGGGATTTAAAGAGCTATCCTTGGGAACACATATAATGTACGTACATATGTGAAGATACATATATGTATAGAAGGAGATGCATAAAAAATGTATAGTTTTATATAAATGAAGATATACAAGGGATGATCAAAACATACAGTGAATAGTTAAATTGTTAAGATTTTATTACAGTAAAAGATGAATTGCTAAAAACTATGGGATAAGTGTTCAAAATGAGGAGTGTTTCAAATATTTCATGGAAGTGACAGCAATGTGACACTGTAGTAGTTTCATTTAATCATTCACCACATGATCTGATCACCTGATCTTGATTAAATGTTTATGGTAATTTCTGTCAAATAAAAAATGAAACCATTGCAGTATGTCCTCATCCCCCTTACTTACAAGCTCTGTCAGCATGTGACTTCCAGAATTCTCACAAAATCAAAATAATCATTTATTCCACAGATAAGTGATTTCATGTCATATTTTTCTTTCTTTGCCTGGCTTATTTCACATAGAATAATATCCTAAAGATTATTTATACAGTCTGAAATACATCCATATATTTAAAGTCTGGATAGCATTCCACTGAGTAGAAATACGATATTTTCTTTATTTACCCATCTATTGATGGAAGCTGACATTGAATCCATATTTTGGCTATCAATAATTCTTCAATGAAAATAAGTATACATATTTCTTTGGCACACTAATTTAATTTATTTCAAACATGGAACCAGTAGTGAGATTTCCAGATCATATACTGGTTCTATTTTTAATTTTGGGGATACCTAATTTACTGCAATAGCTGCACTGATTTATATGCCTATCAAGAGTACATAGAATTGTTTTTTTTCTCTACATCTTTGTCAAGATGTTATCATATTATTTTCACAGTAGCATTTCTAACTATAAAAGGTAGTATCTGACTGTGGTTTTACTCTGCACTTTTCTGATGATTAGTAATGTGGAATATCTTCTCAAAAAACTTTGGGCTATTTGGTTGTCATTTTTTGAGAAATTCACTTCATTTTTTAAACAATGTTATTGGTTTGTTAGTAAGTTGTTTTATCTGTTATATTTTTATCTATTTTACGTTTCCTCCATTGATCATTTTCTTTACTGTCTAAATGATCATTAGCTTTATAATGTTTATCTGTTTACTGCTTTTGCAGTCTGTACTTTTGAGGTTGCATCTGAAAACTCTTTACCAAGGCCAGTTTCTCTGAGATTTTTTTGCCTATATTTTATGTATTTGTTTTATAGTTTCAACTTCTAAGACTTTTAAGTGATTTTAAGTTGGTCTTTTCTATGTGGAGTGACACAAAAGTACAGTTTATTTCTATGATTTGTAGAATTTACATTTACCAAACACAATTTATTTAAAAGACTGCTCTTTTCTCATTATGAGTTATTGGACCTGTAAATAAAATCATCTAACTGGAGATTGGTGTTAGAAATCTATTCTATTTTATTCTGTTCTGTTCTGTTCTGTTCTGTTCTGTTCTGTTCTGTTCTGTCCTGTCCTGTCCTGTCCTGTCCTGTCCTGTCCTGTCCTGTCCTGTCCTATCCTATGCTATCCTATGCTATCATATCCTACCCTACCCTATCTTACCCTATCTTATCCTACTCTATTCTACTGCCTTATGTATATCTGTTCCATTGATCTACATGTCTGATTTTTTGCCAGTAGCATGCAATTTTGATTGTTACAGTGTTATGCTAGATTTTTAAATTAGGCAATATGATAGTCACTAGTCAGCCTTTCCATTGCTGGGATCAATTACCCAACACCTATAATTCAAAAGAGAAGGAATTAAATTTGGTTCATGGATTTAGAATGCAGTCTACAGTTGACCAGCTGTAAGGCAGATATGTCATGGCAGAATTAATGGCAGAGCACGGTCTTTCTTTATATGGCCAGGAAACAGAACAGGAGAATGGTGCCCAGGAGGCAAGGGCAAAGGGCTATGGCCAGACCCCAGTGCTGTTCTCCAGGGATCTTCCTTGTCACACACAGCAGTGTGACTTCCTAATCCCCAAATATCATCAGAGCAACCGAGCTGTGCAGTGACGCTCATTCACCACACTCATGTCTTCAGATTTCTGTCTTCCTCAGGATCACTTTGGTTATGTGAGGTCTTTCCATACTATATGGGTTTTAGGATTATTTTCTCTACCTTTTCAAAACAGTGATTAGGATTTGATACAGATTATATTGCGGTAGAGATAGGTTTTCATTGCAGTCAAGGGCATCGTTTGACTCCCACTCATCTCAACCCTAATTAGACAAGTTATTTGTTTTATCTATTTAGAAATCAATTGTTTCATATTAAGAATTTAGAATAGTACACCATGAGCTTTTAAGTGATGTTATTATCATTACTGTTACTATAACAAACTTTTTTATTTTACATCTACTATCATTTTTAGAAAACATGATTTTCCAAACAGCATTTTCCTGGAGTTCTGTATCTCCTGGAAATACAGTTCAATGTAGAATGAATCTTAGTACAAAGACTAGGATTATTCTGGCAATGAAGAGAAAATTTCTCCATTCTTAACATATTCTTATTGTGTCTGAGGAGCACATTTTGGGTCAAGGGATTTTTATTACAGCGCTTATTAATAAATCCTGGAATTTTAGTGGAAAACGTGACAAATGTAAAAAAGAAGCAGAAGAATCAACCTGCTTTTTTAATCGGTCTCTTTTTTCAACACTTTTTAAAAATGTTTACATAACTAATTATACTATTGTGTTATAAAGATGTTTAAAAAGTATAAAAACAAGAAAATAGCGCACAGAGAGGAGACCACTGTCTTGTTCTTCTGTGTGCTACCCACTTCCCCATCCCCCCACACCCCCAGAAATGATGTCAGAGCCTGGGTTTGCCTCCATGGAGAAATTAGAATTCAAGCTGTACTTGAAGGGAAAATGGTTTTCTGTATTTATGATATGATTGTAAGCATGACAAGAACGTTTAGTGTAATGGAAGTAAGATATTTTTCTAAAGCTGCAACAAGGAAATATATTATTCCTAAGGATTTAGACAGAAATAAAAATGTTTTTTATGTTTTCTGGCAGATCTTATTTATTATCTGTGCTTTGAAAATCTAAAATATAGCAGCAAAGTCCTCTTTCATAAATATTCTAATCAGGTTTCGCATTTCAACCACAGCAAAGTGTTCTCACAAGTGCCAACGCCTCAGTATAACACAGCAACAAATATCTGCCTTTGGCAACCAGAGAATATTTTGGTATTTTACAAATATTTCTAGTGCATCTTGGGTATTTGTATCAAGAGCCTTAAGCAGTTTGAGACAAAGATCTGTCATGTCTTGTGTCCCCAACTGCAATTACTTCCTCCTGAGCTTTATACTGGTTGGCTGTTCTTTCGGTAATTAGTTCATTTGAATAGATGGTAAACGCAGAGTAGGACTCCACTGCTTCTAAAAGAATAAACTAACCTTGTGAAATATTAAATAAATGAATGACCCATTGACAGAGTACAAATGCCTGACATGTTTTCTTACTCTTGATAGCCCTGGTTAATCTTCCATATCAATAAAACTTGCTCGGTGAAAAAGACAATTTCCACTGGTAAAATAAAATTAGCCTAAAATGTCACTAGAACATTTTGAACTGAGAAAAACACTTCAACTTGAAGAAATTTTTTCTGTCAAATTTTGGTTAGAAGAAATGATAGGGCCAGCACATAATAAAAAGTCTCCACGTTTTCAAATAATAGACAATGTATTGCATAGAAAAAGGTACAGGAGAGGATGAATAAAGCCTATTACCTTTAAATAATAGTTTTAAAATTACTTATCTATAGTAGTGTCAGCCCATAAAGACCATAAAGGGCCTGTGTTCTATTGGTAATGCTTAATATTTTTATTACCCTTTGTGGCTGATAATAAATTGCTTCTAACCATAAAAATTTTACTTGGTGGATTAATTGTATGTCCTAGAAGGTTGTTTCGTGAACATGGTCAAACATATTTGAGTCTCTTTATTCATTAAAGATTTGAAATATGTATATTAATGTTCACCTGTCAAGAATATGCACAGGTTATTTAATAATGGCTATCCCTGTAACACAATGTCTGCCTTCACTTATAAAGTCAAAGAGGACTCATGAAACAATCACAAGATCAATGGGTAAGTGTTGTGATATACAGTACTTAGGGAAAAATCAGTTATAGAATGAGAAGGCTAAAAAAGCTTTCCTGATATACAGTGACTAGGAAAATCACAATGCATATGAAATTAATTAATTATAATCCTGCTAAGTTAGTAGATAAAAGTGCAGAGCTACCTAAATCTGAAATTGCATTAAATATGCCAATTGTGCTCCTGGTATGAAGGACCTTTGTTTCCATAATTTTATTGAGAGACAAATAGCAAGGAGTCAGCTTCAACTCAAATTGGTAGGACAGTTTCAACAATTAATACATTGCATACTCCCTTCCTAGTGGTTATTTGCTGTACAAGATGCAGACATGATATCCTATTTACAAACACCATTAGAACAAATCTCTCTATTCATTAAGAGAATGTAACTGTATATCTATCCTAACCATTTTGAATGCACAGATACAAAATGGACATTCAACTGTATCCCCTTTTTTGTTTAGTTCTGTTATTTGAATATTATAGGTGTGTAAACTCAGCAAAATATTCTAAAAGAGTCCAGTAATCCATAATAGTATTGGGTCTTCCACTTGACTGGCAGTGTCAGAAAATGTTGACCTGAGTCCCCTACAGCTCAACATAACAGCATGGCTTTACTTCTTATATTTCATTTTTATACTTTTCTGCTGGATGGTTAAGACCAAGATAAAGCAATACAAATAGAAAGGTATAATACAACTAAAAGGAAAGCAAGAACTTGAGGACTAGACAATGAAAAGAGAGCAAGGAGAAGAGCTAGGAAACATGATAGGGGCAAGCCAGTTATACATAGAATATGGGTAAGGCAATGATCCTGAGAATCTTCAGAAGATTTTTGCATCTTGCAGTTACTTGGAATGATTCTCATCCTGACTAACTGTATATACAGACACCTGTGAAGGTCTTTTAAGAGAAAACCGCCCCACACTCCTTTTGTGAACCACAACGAAGGTTGATAAAGTCCCAGGCTCTGCTGTGGCCAGTCCTCCGACTGGATGGGTTGACTTTTACGACAGCAGTAAGATAAATCAGTTATGGTTTTGCTGCTTAATAAGCAACTCACTTGGCAGTTTCACTGAAAGTTGAAAGTAAGCCCAGACAAACCCAAAGATGAAAAGTAGACCGTATAAGTAATGCCAGGTTAAGAGGAAATAGGCAGTGGCAGCAGCATCGCTGTGGAGATCCCAAGCCACGGGTGAAGGATTCGATGATAGCTGGAGAAAAGACCACAGAAACAAGCAGTGGTGGAAAATGAAATGATGCGTCAACAGCACAAGAAAAATAAGGTCTGCTTCTAAGGTCTGAGCTTTGGGTCTAGCTTCATACTTCCTGTGATTCTCTTATACTAGTCACCCTTGTGTTTGCTATTTCTTGCTTCATTATTAACCACTCAAGGAATCTTCTGTTATTCGTTAAGTGTCTAGCCCTTGCAGCCACATGGGTCCGTGTGCTATATAAATTATCAAATTTCTTTATCACTATTATTTTTCTTGTTTCTTATACTGGATATCAGAGTCAGAGGCTCAAGTACTTTACTCAAGCTCTCTACCACTAAGCTATAACCCCAGACCCAAATCCTTTTATAGTAAACAGAAATAGATTCCTTAATTATTTGTATTACTTTAATAACAGTAATTCCTTTTTTTTTTCATTTTGTGTATTTGGTACAAGGTCTCACTACTCAGCCCTAGCTCGTGGTGATCTTCCTATTTTCAGCCTCTCCAGCACTAGGATTATAGGTGTGTGCCACCACATCCAGACTCAGTCCCCAGCTCAGCACACGGACCGGCACAGCATGCAGGACCAGGGATCAAACCCTAGTCCCTGAGCTTGGCAAAGCAGGAACTTAGTCCACTGAGCTATCTCACAGGCCCAGTAACAGTAATTCTTAAGAAAATGAGGAGGGAAAAAAATAAAGCTAAAAAAAAGTAAAGAGTAAGGATTTCGGATAGAATCACATAACCTAGATAAAGTAAATTATTCTTAGTTTGTCAATAATATAAAGAAAAGGAGGCACATCTGTTGCCAGTAATCTGCTGGGTATGCTGACATTTAAACGGACCGGGAGAACCCATGTGTCTCGACTGAGTTTGGTCTCATGAATCAGAACTGCTGAACGTCGTCTTGGAAAAGAGCTCCGCAGTCCACCGGGGCAATCTACATAACATCATCAGTTACCGCGCTGAGTGATTCATAGAGCAGACCTTTTCCCTAGACATTTTAAAGTTTTCATTGAGTTTCTCACTTAAGCAGACAGAGCAGGAGCACTCTTGATGTTTCTATATTTAGCCTGAATGGCTAAGGGAAGAGCAATCGAGACAAGTGGGTAATGAGCTGAACGTTCTGAGAAGGAATCTTATTTAATCTTGGCAGTGTTTCCCCCACTTAGATGCCCTAAAGAAAAAAAAAAAATCTGATACCAAAATTTTTTCCAAGGCTGCATCATTGGAATTGGAACTCAAGCCTGCCTGTCTCCAAATTACCTACTCCCCAGAACCATGGAGAAATGTTTTCTTTCTTTTTTTTTTCTCCTTAGCACTACAACTGACTCTTGGATCCTACAGCCCTAGAAACAAAGGTCACTTGACCAGGTGTTACTCCATATCTGCTAGGCAAAACCGTAATACTAAAGAATGAATTCTTTAAGAGAAGATTAGATAATATTTCTCTATTCTTCTGGAATGATTCATTTTCCTATACAAATTCTGATCTAATATGTTAATATTCCTACTCTCACAAAAGTCTAATATATCAGAATAATGGCTGGTGTGGCAATTAACCTTAACTGTGTCGCCTTGGTTGGCTTCAGAAAAGCCTGTGGAATTAGTAAAGCACACTTCCAGCTGTATGGGGGTGGTTGAGGAGCTGTTGCTGGGCTCCGTAGATGGTTGCTGAACCCTGGCTCCCCAGCACAGCTCCCTTCCCAGCCTCCATGAACTGCATGGCTTTGTGTCATCAGATTCTTCTGCCATATGCTCTACCTCGGAGCCAGCTGATCATGAACTGCATCCCCTTAAACCATGAGCCGAACTAAACCTGTCCTCATCTAGTTGTGGGTGTCACGTATCTCATCCTGCAGTGGGGAAGCTGGCTAAAGCAACCGATCACACAATGACAAGTAACACAAGTCTTACCACCTCAACACGCCGCCCTCCCTTTCCTTTCTTAACCACAGGACAAAGAGAACAAATAAACTTTCCCCTCAAGACTGTCCATTTTATACTGACAATGTATCTATGCAGTATCCATTTCTCATTATCTACAGAGTGGAGGTGGAAAGACACAGAATAAATCATGTACCATCTTATCCCATAAAGTCCTACGTTCTGCTTTATTTATTGTTCTGTTATCAAATATTCAAAACTTAGTGGAAAAAAGCATCATCCATTTTATTAGGTTCACAAGTCTGTGTGTTAATCCTTGGGTGGATTGCTATAAGGCGGCTTGTTTCCTTGCTGTTATGGCTGAGTGTTCGGTGTTCTAGTTGTGAGTTTTTGGTGTCAAGTGCAGCTGAAAGTCATATCTGTCAGACCTTAGTCCCTTGGTCTATAGCGTCTTCTGAATCTGGAATGCCTGGGATGATGTCACATTTGGGAGTGGCATCAAGTCTTGAATGCAGGCTAGCTGGCAGGTAACTTGTACTGCTTTCCCTTTTATATCCTCCTTACATGGCTATTTTAGATTCTCTCACAGGATGGAGGTCTTAGGGTAGTCACACTTCTAATGGTGTCTAACTTCATCTAAAAGAAACCAAGATTAAAATAGATTCCTGGGGCCTCAGTAGAATAAGCACTCCCCTGGCAAGTGCAAGGGTCTGAGTTCAATCCCCACTTCCGGAAAAAAAAAAAACTGGATTCCTAATTTAATGAATTTTTTACCCTCTTTCTAAAATTAAAGACCTAACCAGTGCTACCTGTAGTGTTTATATAATAAAATAACACATACAATGATGTTTCCATAATTTACTATCTCACTTTGAAAAAAAAAACTCCTGAGAAATTCAATTTTCTATCCATTTTTGTCTTCTATAATAAATGTACCTCACAGAGATGTTTTGACAAGAAAATGAAATGAGACAGATAAATTGCCTAACACTCCCTGGAACATAGTAGATGGAAAATAGTCAAATTTCACTTCTTTAAATTAGGGATAATTATGGTTAATATGCATAGTTTGGGTGTGTACATATGTATTAGAGGAGGAGGAGAAGTGAAAGGTAAAATTCTATTCTGTCAATGCCAGTAACATAACAGAAATAGAACGTTCCATTTCTGCGAAGTTAAGAGTAGTGATGGATGGGTTTATTTTGGGATATTGAAAATCCAGTAAGTCAATCATCATTTAATAGAGGCAAGAGAAAAGCTACTTGTGAAAACATTCAAACAGAAATAATTTTGGGGGTCTAATACTCTGCCTTGGCTTATGTATCATTCTGGTCCCTTTCATTTCAGTTTTCCTTATAATGATGTTTGTTTATTAAGAAGCACATTTTTTATACTACCCTTTAGCTGTTAGCAAGTGGAGTCCTATTAAGTTCAGCTTTATCTTATATTCTATAACACTTACAGTACTTTTCAGAGTAATTGCTTTATAGTTAATGGATCATACAAATCAAAGCACAAATAAGGATAACAGACTAACGATGCAGGGATTTTGGATTTTAGCATATCATAACTGAAATCCTTATTCCTGTCGATAATTGATACTAAGATGTAACTAGTTTGATTTATATTTTAAAAGTCTTGGTGTCTAACAAATTTCCTTTAGAAAAAGGAATTTAAATCTAGATATATCTAATCAGAGGTCAGTTGATAACATGGTGGTAATAGTGAGAGATTTATTCCCATTGTTGGACATGTGGTCACTCTGATTCTATGAAAAAAGGTCACAAAGCTCTAAGTGCTAAATACAACATGAAATTTCAATATTCATTCTGTTGTGTAATTAGCTGGAATAAATTATAACGTATTATATTTGAACAAACTAGTTGACCTACCAGGAGCCAGACAGGTAATATAAAAGAAATTAGTAAGAGCCTTAAAATGACTGTTACAGTTCAAGAAATATGACCACAGGCATAACATAATAATAGAATTACAAACAATCAAAGGATACAATGCAGTAGTTCCTATCTGAATCCAAAGTTTCAGAAACCAGGTCAACTGTATCTCATGCTGCTTGCCCAGAGTCCAGAGGGACTTCTGGTTGGGTCTGTCATCCCTAGTTTCGTAGATGAAAAAAATATGCCTTCAGGAACAGGCATTCTGTTGCTCACTCACCTTCATGGGAACTAATCAAATGCTGTTGCTCAAATTACTAGAATACAGGATTTATAAGCGTGAGAATATGCATCAACCTAAACAACACAGTGATCTTTGCATTTGGACAACAATAGCATTAAAATTATAAGAAAGGGTTAGGAAGTATCTTCTGTGGCCAAAACGCTCCACAAATTCAATGCTAAGACTACCAAATGCCAACTGTATTTAACATTAAATGCAAAGCATGTCATTAATATCATATGCAGCTGGGTTCCTTTAACCACAAGCAAGAAAAGGCGAGCCATTATTCTCTCTCCTACAAAGAAAGAATTAGAATGATGTGGCCCTGAAACTGATTCCTGCAAAGCACAAGGGAGGCCAAATATCTGGTTTAAAAGAAACAATTAAAAGCAAAATGTATTAATAAAACTATTTCAATATGAATAATTTTACTATGAGCAACAGAAACTGAACTGTAGGTCATCTCCAATTGGCAGCTAAAATCATTTAAAATGTCACTAAAATGTAGACAATTCACCAAATTTATGGATGAATTACAGAAAATAATAGAAGGATCCAAATAAGATATAACTAAGTAAAATATTTGCAACACTGCTGCACAAATTATAAAGTAATTACAAAGTTTAAAGTATTTTTCACTTAAATGATGACCCATTTGGTATAGATTACAAGTTTCTTGGCTTTCAAAAGACAATTGCAGGGCTGGCCAGATAGCCCGGAGGACTAAAGCACCTGCTTAGGCAAAAGCAGGAACCAGGATTTGATCCCTTGCATGCCACGCTGGCCCCACCACAGAGGTGCATGAAACCGTGAGTGGGACTGGGCATGGTGGTGCACGCCTGTAATCCCAGCACTTGGGAGGCTGAAAACAGGAGGTTCACTCAGAGTCCTATCTGTGTAGTGAGAACCTGTAGACTCTGTACTAAAAATATTTTTTTTAAAAA
>NW_004524623.1:12283317-12284546 GCF_000260255.1 Octodon degus
CAAGATGCAGACATGATATCCACAAACATTATTAGGACAAATCTTTCTATTCATTGAATTAAGAGAAAGTAGCTGTATATCTGTCCTAACTATCTTGAATATACAAATACAAAATGGTCGTTCATTTGTATCCCCTTTTTTTGTTTAGTTTTGTCAGAGAAGGGTATTCCATTGTCATTTAAATATTGTAGGGGTGTGAATTCAGCAAAATATTCCAATATAGTCCAGTAGTCCATAATAGTAGTGGGTTTTCCGTAGGACTGGCAATGTCAGAAGTTGTTGACTTGTGGCTCTAGTTTTAAATGGTATGCATGGCCAGTTAAATCAGTTTTCATAACTTTAAATTACAATTCCAGAATTCCAAGTCAATAAAAGATACGCTGAAGATGTACCTTTGCTAGGATTGTCCTAGTCAACAAAATATTAACATAGGAATACAAAAAGAAGAAACTTGCCCAGACAGAACTCAGGGAAACTAATTTAAATGTAAATTTCCTATTTATGATCTGCTTTGTTATATAGCTATAATGTTTGCTCCTATAGTCTAAAGTACAAAACCATTAGCTGCAAAAGTTTGTCAAAGATAGGAAAAAAGGAAGGTAAAAAATTCATGCAAGTATATATACTGGGTAGCTGAGATGATTGTATTACTAATTTACAGCAGTTTCTTGAAAGTCGCAGTCAATCTTTAAATTTTTCACTCTAACTTTATATGCTAATATCTGCAATCTGAGCCACTACATCAAGACAGCAATGTGCAATACAAAAACCAGTTAAATACCTCTCATCTTGTTCTTCTAAATTTTGTACTGTTTCTTTGGTTTGACTTTTTTGGGGATCTTTCCCAGCACCAGGGATCAAACTCAGAATCTTGCATTTGTCAAGCAGGTGCTTATGCCACCAAGCTATCTCCCTGGCTAAATATGTACTGTTTCTAATGTCTTATCAATTATAATTACTCTCTTTAAAATAAATTAGAAAATAATAAAGTAAAAAGGTCAAGAAAAAATTATTAAAGTTTATTGAAAGCAAATGTTACTGTTCAATTATTTGTCCAATCTTACAAATCTATATCTGTTACTCTAAGCAACAGATTTGATGACAAAAATATACAATATATATATTCTAATTTTTAAATGTTTTTTATCATATTCTGTAGGGACTTAAAGTTCAACATATCAATACTTGATGAAAAATACCTGTTCCATATTAAGCCTAAGATGTTTGAT
>NW_004524623.1:12285331-12286439 GCF_000260255.1 Octodon degus
CTTGTACAGCAATTAACCACTAGGAAGAATGTATGCAATGTGTTAATTATTGAAACTGTCCTACCAACTTGATTTGAAGCTGACTCATTGCTATTTGTTTGTCAATAAAATTATGGGAAAAAATATACAATATGACAACCATTGTCAATTTGCTCTTCTTTTTTTAAATTTACTATTCTTATTTTGAAAATACATACTATATGTGTTGTTGTAACAAAAAAAAAAGAAAAACCTGCCTTTAGGAGATAAGAGAATTCATTATTCTTCTGCTTACAAAAGAGAGATTTTCTTTTCTTTTTTTCTTTTTTTTTTTTTTTTTCAGAACCAGGGATTGAACTCAGGCCCTTGTGCTTGCCAGGGAAGCACTTATTCCACTGATCCATCTCCCTGGCCCCAAGAGAAGAGGTTTTCTAATAGAAATTAGCATTTTAGTATAGTGTCAAATGATTAATAACAATAATCTACTGTGGAAAAGATCTTATATATACTTGTACTGAGTCAAACTGGAATCTACACGGGGTGGGGGAGAATCCACCTTGGAGAAATTTTTCTTGCAGATCCATTTGGTGAATGCTTTAAGTTCTATGGTCAAATGACTTTTGTTGCATCTAGTGACCTCAAAACCACCCAGTTACAGAAAACACACTGACAAATGGTGCAGCACTGTTATAATGAGAACTTATTTACAAAACTAGATGGATTTGGTCCACAAACTTCAGTTAGCCAGCCAGATTCTAAGTAAGCCACTGGAAACACTTCATGTGCAGACTCAATGGCTTCTCACCTCCATAGTTTTTAAGGTGTCAGCCAGGCGTGGTAATGCATGGATATGCAGAGGCTTCCGGGTGTGCTGGCCCGTGTCTGTAATTACCGTACTCCAGGAGCCTGAGGCAGAAGGGTCACAAGTTCCAACCCAGCTTGGCCAATTTAGTGACTTAGTGAGACTCTGTTTCAAAATAAAAAAAAATGAAAAAAGACTGGATTGCTAAGGGTGTAGCTCAATACAAAGTCCTTGAGCTCATTCCTCAGAATAAATAATAAATGAATGAAATGATTAAGTGAATGAAAAAATGAACGAATGAACGACTGACTGACTGACTGAATGAAT
>NW_004524623.1:12288609-12288987 GCF_000260255.1 Octodon degus
AATGAATCAATGAATCAATGAATCAATGAATCAATGAATGAATGTCATCTCAAACAGTCAATGTTCTACAGGGCCGCATGGTTCCTCTAGCATAAGCTAAGACTTCCTTTTTAGAAACCAACACTTGATTAAGTCTGCAAAATCCCTTCGGAAATGTGAGCCTCAAAATTAGATCACACGGAGGAAGAGAAACACAGCTGCATAGGGTACAGCAGACTAGGTAATCAGAGGAACGGCTAAGACTTTCCGTGAGGACAATGTGTCATAAATTAGTTCTGTCTCCTTCTCAGGGCTCACACTAAATACTCATCTTTTTTTCTATAATGGTGTACATCCAATATATGATTGATCACAATCCTGGGATCTATATCTTATTTT
>NW_004524623.1:12289892-12293932 GCF_000260255.1 Octodon degus
TAACTTTGCTTGCTCCAAAATGAAAGCTCTTATTTTTAATATTTAAGAACCTCATACTAAAATAATGTTTACTAAGTAAGTAAAAAATTTTATACTAAATTCTTGGCTAGATAATAGAATACAGAAGCTAATGACGTGTGTATTTAAGAATGAACCTAAGCTAGAGACCTTTTATAATAGTGATTCTTCAAAGACAAACCTTAAATATACTCAGAGTCCAAGTCCTCTGCCTCTTTCTGCTTCTTACAATGCAAATGTCCCCCTACATCATTTAAGGATGGTTTGGTTCCTATTCAGAGCAAACTGGGTAAGGTTATTTGCTTAAAATGTGTCCTGGACTTGTCAGAAGTAGTCAGATTTTGTCGTGTACTTTTCTTATGACAGATCCAGGCCACAGACAAGAAGCTGGCAAGGATCTTATAAATTATGGTTGGGCTGAAGCCAACTGCAGTGGCACTTAATTTAGGCCAAGTACACTTCCTTTCAAAACTAAAGATGATACAGTTACCTGATGTGGGAATGCAAAAGCCACTCCTCCAAGAACTAAGTCCCAAGCTTCCAGTAACAGCCTTGGGTTCTTCCTGTTTTATTTTCATTTCTAACACATCAAAAATGGTCACTATTAATAGAAAATTATGTTATATTATGTAATGTTTCTTTTAAAAAAAAAAGATTTACAGCCCTTATTCTATAGTCTAGGTATGGTTATTATTTGACAACTCAACTCAGCAATGTGATCATGTCACTGTTTCATATTAATATTGATTTGATTCATAGTGATTCTGCTGTTTACAGCCTTCCAAGACCTGGGATTACAGGCACGTGCCGCCACACAGTCTCAATTGCCATCTCAGCGCACCCCAGGGGCTGAGCCAGCATGGGAGGCCTGGGGATCAAACCCCTGGCCCCTGTGCCTGCTTGCAGGTGCTTTAATCCACTGAACTACTTGGCTGGCCCTATGAGTCTAGTTTTGTGTGATCACTAATTCAGATTAACTATTTAGCGTTAAGTGTTTAGACCAAACTAGAGATTATTCTCAGATTTTTGGTTATAGTGACAAACATCTCACTACAAATAAATGCTTTTTGTAATTTTGTATTTCTTGTGTTTTTATACAAATTTTGTACTTTTTATACAAATAAATACAATTTTCAAACTACAAAGCAGAACTTCAAAGCAGGAGTTTAGGTCTTACAACAGACAGTATGATAAGAGAATTGCTGTTTGTTTGAACAGTAAATTAATCTCCCAGATTTGTATAAAAGTGTATGTCAAATTACATGGTCCTGTTTAAAAGTTTTTCACAATACAGTATATTTGTGTAAACTATAAAAAATAACAAATATTTCTTAGTTATTTATGGTTAAAAATCTGTTTTCTACCATTGTATAAGTAAATATGTACACACTTATTACATATTTAAGTTAACTTCCAAGAATTTTGTATTTCTCCTAAGAAATATAAGCCATAATGAAATTTATGCTACCAGCAAAAATGTATTTCTCTTTGCCTATTGTTGCAGAATGGTGTCTCTAAGCAAATGAAATTGTCCAGTTCTAAAACTCCTTAGTATAAGAAAATCATGTTTCATCAAACTAAATAATCTTTATGTTCTGTTATTTAAACACAGCAGTTTACAGTGCATTGCACAGACAAATGTGAAATAATATAAGCAATCCTAATTTTTCTATATTGTTTGCCAGAATTCTTTGTCTGCTTTTATGGGAGGAGATAATAACTTTCATATAAATAGCATTTTTAGGGGAACAAACTTATCACACAGAAGATATATTTAGGAGAACAACTTCAATGGGTACAACAATTTTCTAATGAAGCCTGCTGAACAGAATAAGCGATACCTTTATTCTGGAACATTTTGAGGCAAAAAAAAAAAGGAAAAACCTTTTTTTTTCTATTAAATTCAAAATTGAAAAGAAAAATCTTTCCAAAGGTTTTACTTTTTTCATTTAATCACAAAAAGACAATAATAGGAAAATTTTAAACGAAAGGAAATTGAATAACACGCACTTAAAGTCACGGGAGTAGTCGTGAGATCTTGCCGTTAACAGCTAAAAAGCTTGACAAAATATATGAACCAACTCTAAAAACACGGGATAAGATGCTGCCCAGAATTATATTACCTGAGAAAAGAAAAACAAAATAAAACAAAAGTTAACCCCTATAATTACTCAGTCTTTCCTCTTTGGTTCACATGCTAGATCCCAAAGCAGGTGTTACGGTCTGTGTCTAGATGTCCCCCAAGTCCTCATGCAGTCATGGGGCAGTTTTCTAGAGTTCGATTAACTCATGATCCAGTGCTAGGATTATGGGTGTGAGTGCTGCTGGAGTTATGGGTGTGAGTGTTAAATCCGCACCTGACTGCAATATAAGGAGGGGAAGGAGAGGAGAGGGGCTTGCTAGCTGATAATGCTCCTCCTTTTGCTCTTGCTGTTTTCCACTGCTGCTGCCTTTACCATGTGCCACACTGCCTTGGAGCAAACTGAGTACGGACTGAAACCTCCACTAACTGTGAGTTAAGTGAACCTTTCCTAGTCGAGACAGGCGGATCTCTGGAGTTAGAGACCAGCCAGGGGGCCACAAAAGTGAACACAAAGGCAGCCTGAGCTACATAGCGAGATCCTATCTCAAAATAAATAGATGAACCTTTCCTTCTTTAATTTGGGGGGTTGGGTGTTTTGTCCCAGCAACATGAGAAAAGTGATACAGCAGGGGGGAAAAAATGAAGCAAAGAAGAGTGTTATCACTGAACTTCAGAGGCAAAGGATCAGCTCCGAAGAAGCTTAAGTCATCAATTGTGTGTAGCACACTCACAGGGGAAATTAAGCATGAAAAAAGTTTCAGAAATTTGAAAAGGGATTGTCTTGAGCCTCCAGATAAACACTAATCTAGGCTTGCAAAAGACTCAGGAAAGCCCCAGATGCATTGTGGATCTGTAAATGGAATGAATTCTGAATCTCAGAACTATCCAAGAATGGAGAGATGCTCAAACTCCTAACAGGCGGAAGGAGAAACTTTGTTGAGTGTCCAAGTGTTATTAGACAACCCGTAACAGTGTCTTGTACACATGAGATGGTCTTGGGAAGATGAAATGGTCTAGGGAGTTACATGTTCCCACATGAGTCCTAACGATGAAAATCCTCTAAATCTGAAAAGGAAACTAACAAAATTTGGGGATTTAATGCTTAATATTTACAATCCCAGCATACCATACTACCTTACTAGACAGTGTAAAATCAGAAAAGCATAATTACCAGGAGAACAACCAAACACAACAGACATAGACTCCAAAGTGACAGGCTGAAATAAGAAAATGGCTTTTAAATACATTAATAAATATAACTCTTTAAAAGAAGAATGTAGGGCCAGGGAGATGGCTCAGTAGAATAAGCGCTTGCCTGGCAAGCGCAAGGGCCTGAGTTCAATCCCCAACTCTGCCAAAAATAAATAAATAAATAGAAATAAAAGAAGATTGTAAATATGGTGAGAAGAAAACTATTTTCTAGAATATATGCAAATTCTAGAGAATGCTGTATAAATGCAGTACAGCATAAAAGTTTTACTGGATGGTTTTAATTTTAGCACAGGTAAAAGATTAATCTTAGAGAAAAAAAGATTTTTTGAAAATGAACAGCACCTTTGTGACATTTGGGACACGTCAAATGCTGCAAAACACACATGGTTTGTGAAGATCAAGGAAAAAAACTATTGGAAGAAATGATAGATGCAATTTCTACATTTAAAGGACAGTAAAATTCCCTCTACTTCTTTTCAGAAACAATGAAAGCAAAAAAAATGGAATTTTTAAAACTGCTACTAGAAGAGAATCTGTAAAAATAAAATTAAACAGGCAGCAAAAATATTCTTAAAGAATAAAAGTGGAATTTAAAAATTTAAAAAAAAATGCAACCCAAGAGAATTCGAGACTAACAGACCTTCACTGCAAGACACTTAGGGGAACTTTCATGGTCCAAAGAAAGTGGTTGCATGTAAGAAATCAGTTCTGCAGAAAGAAATTTTGT
>NW_004524623.1:12294032-12297547 GCF_000260255.1 Octodon degus
AAGTCAAAACATTTCCTATTTTATACACTCAGTCCAGAAGTTCACTCTTAAGTAGAGATTGTAAATAGTTTAAAATAATTGTTCTCAGAGTCAGAAGCAAATTTGACTTCAGGATTCATCAGTGATATTTGAACTGATTTTTAAAAAGACCAGAAAAATTAAGATACAAATTTATAAAATCTACAAAATTTACAAAATTCAAGACTCTTCACAGTATGAAATCAAACATTCGGTAGTTATTCCTAATTTCCAATGTGTAATTGAGGGTCCAGACGTCCTGCTTCCTGCTATGTGCTCTTTAATGATATACTTCCTCAGCAGTTCCTGATGCTGCCACCTCCTAGAGTGAAATTTTCATCAACTCAGAACCCTTTAATCTTTCATTCCTTTTAGCCCACATGTAGTCATTATTGAAGGTCTTCCTCAAAAATTATTTCCAACTTGAAAACTTTCTTAATTTCCTGAGACAAAATGAATCATCCCTTGCTTTGAACATTCAAGCCATATTGCAAGAAACCCCAAGGCATGACTGGAGTTCGTTTTTCTTACCCATTTAACTTACCTTTATCGGTAACTGTAATTATTTACTATGTTATCACTTACTTCAAGAAACATTTTAGGCTGACCAAATAGCTCAGTGGGTTAAAGCACCTGCAAGCAGGCACAGAGGCCTGGGCTGCGACCCCCAGGCCTGTCACACAGGCCCTGCCCCTGGGGCGTGCTGTGATGACAATTGAGACTGGCCATGGTGGCATGTGCCTGTAATCTCAGCTCTTGGGAGACTGTGAACAGGCAGATCACTATGAGTCCGATCTAGTAGTGAGATCCTGAACACCCTGTAGACTCTTCCCTAAAATACAAATAAATAAATAAATAAATAAATAAGAAGAAACATTTTATTAATATGCAAACCCTTTTATTACAAGATAAAAGGACAGCAATCACTTACTGTATACCTTTATAGAGCTAATCACTTGAAAAGCATGGAACTACACCACGATCTTAAGAAACAGTAATTATCATGCACCTTTTACATACAATGAAAGGAAAACCTGTGTAAGTTGTCCAGTAAAACTATAAGAATAACTTACTTTTCTATAACTCAATCCATATATTTGTTTCACTATTATAAGTACTTAATTGGTAAAAATAAAGACAATAGTTTAAAATAGTAAATGTTCAATTATTAAATGTTTCAAAAAATAAAGAGCCAGAGAGAGAAAAGCAACTAACAAGTATTTAAAGCAGAAATTGTAAGTATACAGTTTAGATCATTTCATATGAAGAGGTTTGTCAAATCTGAAAGCAATCTTATAAATCCCTGAAGAAGGAAATTTATTTATTTCAAATAGTTCATTTATTTAACATACATTGCATATACAACTAAAGTTATATCCTAGAAACTGAAATGATGGTGAAACAGCTTTGCATTCATTAATTAAGCTATGAAATTGCTCAGCAATTCATGAAATGCACCAGGAGCAAAGCAGCAGGAAATGATAAGAAGCCTGAAAGAGTGTAAGAGAATATTTCTCAATAACACTAATTTGCAGACAGGGGAGATAGCTTGGCAGTCTAAGCACCTGTCAGGCAAGTGCAAGGACCCGAGTTTGATCCCAGGTACCACACGCCATGCTGGCACTGACCTGGGCCCTTCGTACTGGCCACTGAACCCGTGGCACACACCTGCAATCCCAGCACTGGGGAGGCTGAAAACAGGAGGATCGCTACAAGTCCGAGCTGCATAGTGAAACCCTATACTAAATAAATAAATAAATATTTTTCAAAATAACAGTGATTTGTGGTAGAAATAAGACTGTGAATAGGCCACATAGAGCTTGTGATAAACACACACACACACACACACACACACACACACACACATGCAGAGGGAGAGAGTATTTGAGTCACAAATACTCTAAATCTTGTGACAGAGCAACATAAAAATTTTGGAGGCTACACCTACATGTATGTTGTCTGTTGAATCTATATCATGAATTAATGAAGTAGTTACACAATTAGTCAAGCTGTTTCAAAGAGCACAAGGAGGTGTCGCTGACATCCATTTTTTGTCACCTGAAGTCACAGACCTGCAACACAACCACCCAGTGTTGTGTGGAAGCAAGGTGACAGCTGTTGAAGTTGGAATTAACATCTAATAGATGTACACAGATTATGAAAATGCACATTTAAGTTTACTTTGGAAAGAGATTAACATTTTTACCAATCTATAATGTGAAGATAGTCAATCCATTTTTTGAAACAATATTTATTAAGGATTTTTCTTCAGTATACATTCCACAATGGATCATAATAACAATAATTAAAATTTAAGATAATGATAATATGCAATAATGGGAAGCAATTACTGTGGTAATAATCTGTGGAAGATAACTTCAAGCCGCTACTAGCAAAGGCAAAATTATAGACTGAATAATGGCAGTAATCAATCAGTTTCTCTATTAAAAATGTATATTTGAACGCAAACTGGCTAATTAATATTCAGTTGCAAATCAATTTAAACAAGTCTACTACTTAAATGATCTCAATACTTTCAAAATAACTGAGACAAGTACTCCTGAATATCACAGAAGACCCTGTTGATAATTATGGAAAAATAGCTCATAGAGGTGAGTAGGCCAGAGAAAGATGCAAGATTAATTATCATAATACTAATCAATAGAGTTACATCTTCTCTTTTTTTGGGGGGGGGTGTTGTTGTTTTGTTGTTGTTGTTGTTCTGTTGTTGCTGTTTTTGGCAGAACCCGGGACTGAACTCAGGCCCTTGCAGTTGCCAGGCAAGAGCTTATTCTACTGAGCCATCTGCCCAGCCCCTATATTTTCTCATTAGCACTACATCACTGACTCTGATTACCTCCATGTCCACATCTGTAGAACTTGGCACACTCTAGGTACCAAATAATTATTTGTTGAACAAGTGAATTAGCAGGTAAAACATTTCTAAGCTTTCTTTTCCATGGGAGGACTCATATTTAGTCCTTTTCAATACAAAAGTGATTTTCAAGATAAAAAGACAAGAAGATTACTAAGTGATAGGAAAACTGTCGGAAAAGGCGCCTTCAAACCCACACAAGACCACACTCAAGTTAGCTGGCACGAAAGGAGCGGTTTATTGATGGCCCTCGCATGAGCCAGGCTGCTCAGCGGACCTGAACCCAGCGAAGGCAGGGGAGGCAGGGACTTATAGAGCAGGCGGGAAAGGGGAAGGGGAGTCATCAAGCGTCCCTGGCTGGACCCGGGTGTTCTTTGCACAAAGTATAGAGTCCTTGAAGCAAGCCGAAACAGAGCTACACAAGTAAGCAGCCTGACGCGGACAGTCAAGGTTAAATCTTTGCAGCTCAGTTGTGCCTGGTGCATCCGGGAACCATCGGAAGGGGTGTGAGGGTGGGTGCCCATGGCTGGGTGCTGTAACACTAAGATACCAATGAAGTCCTTGGATCTCTCTCTCTCTCTCTCTCTCTCTCTCTCTCTCTCTCTCTCTCTCTCTCTCTCTC
>NW_004524623.1:12306583-12308321 GCF_000260255.1 Octodon degus
CAAATATTCTATCTGGCATCTTCCCAAATGTAATCAACGTGCATAATATGCAGATCCTTGATTGGTTTCCAAACACTTTCCTGTCTACAAATAGGATGACAGTTCATGGGTTCTGATGGCATATTTTAACTGATGCTGCTTAATTTGTCTGCAATTCAGTGTCTCAGATGCTTCATATTGGCCTTTAAAAATAGACTTCCTGATGCTGCAGACTAAGAAGTGATCCAAAGCAAAGGAAATTAAAGCCACTGATGCTGCAATACAGAGAGTGGACATGTACTTACCCTAGCTATAAATAGGAAAATGAATGTGCTAAAGAAAAGTTAAGTGTGTTGCCCATGAAAGTTGCTTACTTAATCCCTGGCAGGTACAAATTTGGTTATTGTATATAATTGGAGTTGGCTTCCAGTTAGCATTTTATTTATTAGTACCTGCTTGTAATACATATGTTTATATTCCATATATACATATATAATTCCTAATTCATTTTTTCACCCCCTTCTTTCCTTCTCTGCCCCTCCATCCTTCTCTTGATCCCTTTCCTCTTTTCGTACATGTTTGCAATACATAATATTTGCATTGCTGTGGAGTAGGAACATGTAGATAACATATCCTAATTCCTTCTTCATCCCTTCCCCCTCCCATCCATCTTCTCTGAGAAATTGGTCTTCTTCTCCTCTGAGAAATCTCTCTCCCTATTTCCATTATCTATCTTTTCTTTTGTTTACAATATTTTCGGTTTCTTATATAAGAAAAACCAAGACGTTTCTAACCTTGTGTGTCAGATTTATTTCACTTGATATAATGGTACCAAGATGTGTCCAATTTGTTTCAAATGTATCAATTTTATCCTTTTTTATGATAGAACAGTACTCCACTGTAAACACAAACCACATTTTCTCTACCCTTTCATCTGTTGATGAACATACATATTGCTTCCAAGATTTACTTATGAGTTTGCAACTATAAAAATGGGTAGGCATGTGTTATTGAAGTATGGCACCTTTATTTCTTTCAGAAATATACGTAGAATTGGAATAGCTTGGTCAAATGGAATTGTTTTGAATAATCTAAGTACTAATTTCAATAATGGAAACAGCACATTTTCATTATCCATTCTTCTTTTTGTTTTTTCCAGTACCAGGAATCAAACTCACGACCTCACGCTTGCCAAGCAGGTACTGTGCTGCTGAGTTAAGTCTCCAGTTCTTGTATTCATCTTTTGATGAACATAGAGTCTGCTTCTAAGATTTACCTGCTGTGTGTGGTTTGGTGATAAGTTTTCTTGACACTATTTGTAAATGATTTTTGTGATCTATGAGAAAACTTTTGGCTTTTCGTAATTTTTAGGTCAGTAGCTATGTTGGTGTTACATTTGTACTCTGCCAGTTTCTTCTCTGTAGCACTCTTGTATTCTACCAAAAATTTCTCCAAATCTCGCCATTTCCAAAGATCTGCAGGAATATTTTCAGAGTAATTTTTTTTTCTTTTCAAAGTTTTATTGATAGAAATATAGCAATGAGACAGTTTCAAATTAAATCGAAAGTACAGTTTCAACAAATAATACACTGCATATATTCTTCTTAGTGGTTAATTGCTGTACGAGATGCAGACTTGTGATCCTACTTACAAACACCATTAGAAAAAATCATTCCATTCATTAAGAGAATGCAACTATATATCTATCCCAACCACTTTGAATACACAGATACAAAATGGACATTCATAGTTATACCCC
>NW_004524623.1:12308421-12313421 GCF_000260255.1 Octodon degus
TCTCTCTCTCTCTCTCTCTCTCTCTCTCTCTCTCTCTCTCTCTCTCTCTCTCTCTCATTGATCAATATTTGGCCCAAGAGGAACTGAAAAGCTTGCTATACACGTTAATATGTTCCTTGTGGACTTTCATTGTAACAACACACAGTAGTTTTATGTCTTTTATGAAAACAATAATTCTGACTCTAGTGTAGATAACTCTCTAGCATATATGTTTGCTCTCTTAGCGAAGCCATCCTGGCAGTTCATGCAACATAATTGGAGTTCCTGAATCAGCAAAACAATTCAAAAAGCAAACTTCCAGCCATCTGATTTGTGTTGCAGAGGACAGAAAAGGGCAGGAAGGTTTTCTTGGTCATGAGCAGCCCATCCTAGACTCAAATCCATTGCCATGAGAGCCCCCCAGAGCTTGTATATTAAAACATAACTTAGCCTTTTACTCCAGTCTTCTACAAATGTTCAAGATTTCACAAGATGAGCTTGGAATGCTGATAATACCTTGAACATAGAGTTCCTTTTCTTGGAGTGAATGGAAAATATATAAGTAAATGAATGCTGTTGATTATGAGGGGAGTAAATATCTTTACTAAAAAAATCAAAATCTTAGAAAGATTTTGTCTCCTACAAATTGAAAAAAAAAAAACTCAAATGAGATGCAGAATTTTTTTTCCTTATTTGGAGTAATTTAATGAGTATATTTTTTAAAAGCAAGACTAGAGATTTGAGGCAAAATAAAACACAAAGTCAACATTTTTTTAAAGTCAACATTTGTTTTGTTATCATGTAGCTAAAAGATCTAGCTCATAAACATAAAACATGAGAAAGCCCAAGATTAAAGTAGAGATTTCTCTGTAACTTGATTCTGGAAGTTTGAAATAATTCAGTATTTAAAAAAAAACTTTACCTATAAAATAGTATGAATAGTATAATAGATGTCAAATCATAATTGAATGAATAAATGTATATTTAAAATATCATTTAAGAGACATATAAAACTGGATTGCTTAGGTTTGTTAAATCAATATTCCAGGACATGTGAAAAAATTATTGGGGTAGAGTCCTGTTGGCATTCTAGTTTTCCTTTATTGCCCTGGAAATTTAATCCAAGCTATTATTTAATCCTGTTTCTCACTTTGAATAAAGGAATCGTATAAAGAACACAATTGTCTTGGAGTTAATGGAGAAGAACAATCAAACAAAGCAATCCCAGCAAGATTCTCAGGAGTCAGCAACCACCATGTCACCCTGTGCAGTCGTAAGGAAATACAACTTATTAGCAAAGATCCTACGAGTAACACAGATTCTCCAGGTGACTTATGCAAAGAAAATACAACCTCCCCTTTAGCAGCCTACTTCCTTGCTTCATCTTTTGAGCTGTTTGACAGAGATTTCCCCCATCGATGGACACATAGGCCAGCAGCACACTCGGATCTCCTGAGCATCATCAATAATGTTGTCCCATTATTTGGTGTACTGAGTGCCCTAGAGTTAGACCAGAAAAGAATGCTCCCCTGGACCAGATACGACTAAGCAACACACATCCCTTTCTTAGAATGTCTGAGAACCATCCTAAATTGCAGTTCCTAAAAGGTTTTAGGTTTTGAAATATCAAAGAGATGGGGCTTGCAAAGTAGCTAGCAATAAAATGTACTTAATTTTTAAATAAGGAATATTGGAAAACCATAAATTAAGCTTATAAATTAATAAGGATATATTTATGGAATTTCTGGTATAAAAGTAGTTGGGTTATTCTTCCAGGTTACTAGAATAATCTTGTTTCTCATCTTTAGAGTGGTCAGAAATGACAGTAAAATGAATATAGGAGGACAAGACATAAATAAGTTAGAGCCACAGCTGCTAGCCTTCCATTCATTTGTTATTCTATACACAATACACTTACCTGTGCACACATATTAGGGACCCCCTAAAGTAGACTCCAATCTCCTGCTAGGCATTAGGACACACATTGAGAGAAGACAAAGAGACAGAATGCAAAGTAACAGGAATCTGGGATGTCCTGTTGTTTTTAGGGAACCAAAAGCCACAAAGCAGCCAGACCTCCATATTGATTCATTACAACTCTGTCAAGGACAATGGAGAAAGGGCAGTGAGTATTTCTGAGAACAGTAATGGCAACTACGGTGGCCTAGTAGGAACAAGACAGAATACAATAAGGAAGTTGTCGTTTCCCCAGGTCCCCTATTGGCATCAGCAGGTCTTATTTGCCCTGTGAGTCCTACGGCTTTGCTAGACCCAGAGCTTTTAGGCATTGCCAGAAGAAAGCAGAGAGTTTCCTCCTTTCAATCTCTCTCACAGGGCAGGGTAAGGACAGCCTTGGACATCCTCTAGACTGAATTTATTATTTGTGTTCCCCAATCCATATGCCATGTGTGCATATGCCATGCTTTCTTAGCATCATTGTAATATGCTTTTCCTTAGATTATAGATGTATGTTTAATGTCTTTTGGGTGTTTTTGTTTTGTTTTGTTTTTTATCATTATAGTTATTTTATTCTTCTCGAATTTATTTTTTATTATAATTGTATTTTATTTTGCAGAGTAAAAACAAAAGCAAGAAAAATCAAGAACAAAGACAGAAACAGGATAACATACAATACATATGTTACAGACCGTCAAAACTAGAATAGATGATTAACAATGATTTATATGTTATCTATTTTATCATCAAATCTGTTGCTCAGGATAGCATTGTTATATAAGATTGGACATATGACTGAATATTGCCACATGATTTCAAGAAATCTTAAATTTTTTGTTCTTGTCTCTTTTTCTTTTACCTTTTCTAAAAAAATTTATTTTAAAGAGAATATAGTAATGATTAATGTGACCTTAGAAAATGGTACACATTTAGAAGACCAACATGACAGGTATTCAACCATAGCTTTTCTACTACACAATGCTGTCCTCAATTTAGTTGCTTAGTTTGTATATATCAGCATACAGAGTTAGTCAAGCTGAGAATTCTACACATTAACTGCTAATTAAAAAAACTGATGGAAATTCTTGGTGCAATCACCTCAACTATCCTGTATATATACTTGCATGTTGTTCTCCCCACACTTTTTCCTCTTTTCTCCTTCCCTCTTTATTGTTTAATTCTTCAGCTGTTGGGAATGTAGACTGCTACAACCACTATGCAAATTTAGCTATTCCCCTTCTGGGAACTTTCCCAAATGAACTGAAAACATCATATCATAGTGATATATGTGCAGCTATGTTTATAGCACCGCAATTTGTCATAACCAAATTTTGGAAACAATCAAAATGCCCATCTCCTGAGGAATAGATAAAAACATATGTGGTATTTTTTTATTTTTCTACAATAGAATACTACTCAGCTATAAAGAAAGAAAAACTCAAAGCCTTCATAGGTAAGTGGATGCAACTTGAGGCTATACTTATAAGTGAAATAAACCAGACACACATGTGTAAATATCGTATTGTCTCCCTAGTATAAGAACCCAAAAGAAGAAATAAAACCTGAAAGGTATAACAGATACAGAAAGAAATGGAACTGAAGAATTAACATCTTTGTGTTGTAGAACCTGACCTAGCATAGGCACCTAAAAAATACATGTTTGTCCCATCAATGCATGCTTACTATTCTCAAAATAGGAACAGCTAATGAAGCAATAGTTCCATTACCTTCAAAAATACCTTGGTGAAGAAGGTAAAATCTTTACTTTGAAATTGGGAGGAGACTTAAATTGAACTCATTCCTTTTTCTATCTTGAATATAAGCAGCAATTGGAGCACAGGCTTGAAATGATTTCTTGGCAGTTTCTTCCCTCTAATAGATCTTACAAAGAGACTAGAAGAAATTATAGGAATACATTGTTGCGCAGTTAACTTTCTTAGGTACAGATAATCCTTGATTGTACCATTCTATTTCATATGATGGTTTATGACTAGTTGTGGACCACTTAGCTTGACTCCAGGTAACACAAGGCAAGCAGTAATGGCCATGTCTTAATTGAATGATGATTTTGTCTTAAGTCTGCCACAGCCAATGCTGAGGAGACAGACCTTACTCAACTTTCTAAAAGGATAAAGGAACCAATATACACATGGGAAACTTGGAGCCAAAGAATCTATTTGTCTAGAATCAAAGCTAGGTAAGCCACAGAGGAAAGCCACATGGGGGCAAATGTTGTTACTCCTGATGATATTGGGAGATCACTGCACCCAGTAAAATGAATTGTGTCACTTGTTTCTCAGTTGAAATTCTAGGCAAAATGTGTAATGTTTATTCTAACTCATGGTCATTATGCTGCATAAGCTGATGCATTTGTTCTCTTAGATATAATATCAGCCTTAATATTGTTTTAAAATTTAATTATTTAAATTAATTAATTAGTTAATTAATAATTACCCTTTGGGATAGTTCACAAACAAAGTATATAATTGCATACTTGAAAGTTTTGGCAATACCCTGTGATTACACTTGAAACTTGCTAACCCCCACTTCCTTTAGAAGACAATGTCTAACCTACCACAACCCTCACTGGCCCTAAATGGTCCTACGTTTTATGACTCTACCAGGTGATGGTTGATTAACGGCAGATGAAACTGTCCCTGAATTAAATTTGTTCTGGCATAAGGAAAATTCTGTATATATCTCTCTTTTAAGTTCAGTGGTATCATAATGGTGCCTTCCATTCAGTCGCAGTGGGGATATTTGCACCATAGAAATCCGCAGATATTATCACCTTGGTGCTTCCCCCAACCTCAGCCACTCGCTGTTAAACAGGTACCAGCACAATTAGACTGTGGTGGCTTGAAGAACCCACGCCATCATGAAGCGGGCAGCTGCAACTCACAAAGCTACTTTTTTACCTGCTTTAGAGAATAAAACTATCCTCTCTGAGAAAGAGACATTGTGTCTGTCAGGCTTGCTTGTTTTCTTTCTATTTTTAAATTTTTTTTATTCATTTTAATGAGAAAAATAGCTATGAGACAGCTTCAAAACAGGTTAGTAGGATA
>NW_004524623.1:12325834-12387782 GCF_000260255.1 Octodon degus
TGGGAGAGGGTCCGGCCCATGCTGAGCCTGGGCTGGGACTGATCCCGCCGGCGCAGGGTAGCAGGAAGCTCTCCACACACTCACCGGACCTGGGCTAGGACTCTCAGAGTAATTTTTATATGGATACTTTCATGCTAAATTAATACAAACTTGTAGAAAATAAATACTACTGAAGCCTCTTTCAACTCCTCTAATAGTGCTTTTAGATAGTGCTTTTAACTCCTTTAATAGTGCTTTATAGTAGAACAATCTGTCTTCATTGGAAAACTTTATTTCATTTCCATATAAACTTTTTTCCTATTGTAATTTTTGTTGAACATTTATCTAATACTTAGTGATCAAGTCTACACAATAAAGCAGCATTTTTCCACATCTCCATTTAATCTGCCTCTGAGTATTATTACTTCCATTCTGGGACAAAGATCACCTCACACTTTTTAATTGTAGTTGGTCGATTCAGGAAGTGAGGTGACTCTTAAATGACTTTTCTCACAAACAAAACAAAAAAAGAGAACACATAAGTGAACACTTTCAGAAAAAGAAATCTTCTATCCCTAGAGTATTATTTTCTTTTCTCCCTTACTTTTAGTTATTTCTTTTTAGTCAGGTTCAAACAAAATGCTAAAAAAAATTAACAAACTGAGTCTACATAGACTGTTATTTAGTTTTAGTGAAATTTTAAATTATTTCAGTAACATTTGTTCCATAGAGTGTCAAGTATCTATCTGATGAGAAGAAAGAATCAAGCAATGTATCTCACAGTGATAGTTATAAGTGATAAAGACTCAGGAAGATGAATTACTTGGTCCTCGTATTGATTTAAGAAGACATAGATGATAAATTTGAAGGAGAAAAGTGATGTCTTTCTCCAAATAGATGGTCTGTAAGTTCCTAAAATGCTTCTTGAAGTAAAAGGACACAAAGGACTATTTTATCCTAAAACAATCTCGCAATCTTGGCAGATTTCCAGATTACAAAACTTCTTGACTATACTCTCAGGACAGGGTATTTTTAAAGATGATGTAATATTCAATGGATGTAGAATTAGAAGATTTGGATTTAAAAATAAGATTTGTCTTACTGGCTTGTGATTTGGAAGTATCCTACCCATAAGAGAGTGTTTGTTGAAGACACTGTACGCTGACCTCAAGGCCACGTGACACACACCACAGCAAGGCAGCTTCAGGCTAAAAGCAATTCCGCTGTGTCCACTGGAGTCTGCTTCAGGCTCTGATGGGAAATATGCTACTAAAGCATCAAGTTAGTCCTGAGAATTCTGGTCATGCATTTTGTTGATTATATAATAGAGCGCTACACATACAGGCTAAGGTTTACATGCTTTTTTATAGCTAGAAGAGGTTGATGAGTACTCATGTAAGTGCACAAAATTTTTAATTTCATCTTTGTCAAAAATAAGATTTTGCTATTAGCTAACCTTTTCTATCTCACTTAACTCTTTTGAGCTTATTGTTTTGCTTTTCTAAAGCAGACAAAAATCCCAACTCAGCTTGGGAATGGCTGGATTTGGTGCTATGGAGAAACTTTTGGTAGAATACAAGAGTGCTGTAGAGAAGAAACTGGCAGAGTACAAATGTAACACCAACACAACCAATTGAACTAAAATTAGTTTGTTTTCCTGAAGATCTGGAGAACAACATTAGACCTTTATTTCCTGAATATCTCCATCAACTGTTTGGGAATGATGAAACTGTTTTTGGTTACAAAGGTCTGCAGATCCCGTTATACTATTTTACTGGTAGCCTGTCAACACTGTTCCATGTTGAATATGCATCTACAGTTGATGAGAACTTTGACTGTGTACAGGCAGATGATGTGGAGGGCAAAATCAGACAAATCATTCCAGCTTCATTTGGCACAAACACAAGTGACTTTCTTTATTGGAAAAATAAGTCAATTTCAAGCCATTTGGAACATTCCTGCAAACATACTCAGTTCTCAGTCTAACAGGAGAAAGCTTTACTTTTCAGATACACAAGGCTGACCTGACATGTAGAGGCTTTCGAGAGTATCAAGAAAGGCTTCAGGCCTTTTTGATGTGGCTTATTGAGACTGCGAGCTTTATTGACCTGGATGAAAGATGGCACTACTTTCTAGTGTTTTGAGAAGGATAATAAGGATGAAGCTATGCTCTTTGCAACCCTAGGCTATATGACAGCCTATAATTACTATGTGTACCTAGACAAAACCTGGCCACTTATAAACCAGATACTGATGCTGACTGCATTTCAACGCCAAGGCCATGGTGCGCAACTTCTTGAAACAGTTCATAGATGCTGCAGTGCATCTCCTTCAGTTCTTGGTACTACAGTAGAAGACCCATCCAAACATTATGTGAAATTAAGAGATTTTGCGCTGGTGAAGCTTTGTCAAGATTTGCCTTGTTAGATTATGGGGCCAAAGAGGAAAGTGATCGATGATGTAGAGTGTGCCTAAGGAGAGTCACATGGAGAGAAAACATTCTCTCAGGCTTTCACGGAGAGCCAAGCAATGGTCCTGACTCATCCACATGGCTGACACTGACAAAGGTTCTACAATCTGAGGTACAGGCTCTCAGGATAAATCCTGAGGGGATTTCACTGACCTTGTCAGACCCAAAAGCTACAACTCTTGTTGCATAGGTCCTGCTTTACCTTGGTCTTAACCATCCAGCAGAAAAGTATAAAAACGAAATATAAGAAGTAAAGCCATGCTGTTATGTTGAGCTATAGGGAACTCAGGTCAACAATTTCTGACATTGCCAGTCAAGCGGAAGACCCAATACTATTATGGGCTACTGGACTCTTTTAGAATATTTTGCTGAGTTTACACACCTATAATATTCAAATAACTGAACTTAACAAAAAAAGGGGATACATATGAATGTCCATTTTGTATCTGTGTATTCAAAGTGGGATAGCTGTATAGTTACATTCTCTTAATGAATAGAGGGATTTGTTCTAATGGTGTTTGTAAATAGGATATCAAGTCCGCATCTTGTTCTAATGGTGTTTGTAAATAGGATATCAAGTCCGCATCTTGTACAGCAATTAAGCACTAGGAAGAATATATGCAGTGTGTTCATTATTGAAACTGTCCTACCGATTTAATTTGAAACTGTCTCATTGCTATTTGTTTATCAATAAAATTATGGGGGAAAAAAGGGAGAGGCAGCAGCAGGAAGCAAGCCTTTGTTTCTCTTTCATATTGTATGCAGGCTGCCTGCCCCAGGGAGGGTGGAGCATTCACACCATATTCCCAGCATTGGTCTGTGAGTCAGTCACAAAGTCCCGAAGTCACTGCCATGACCGCATGAGGCTTTGGGAAGACATCTAGACACAAACTGTATGTGCGAACTCCCCATGATGACTGGAACCAATGTGTATTGTAAACATGTTCTAATAAAAATATAAATATAAAAAATAAAAAATAAAAAAAAGATTTGCCTTGTTTTTCTCAGGAAAATTCACTGCAAGGATTCAATGAAGATATTGCAATGGAAACACCAGCAGAAGCTCAAAAAATAAGCAACATGTTAGACGGGTTTATGAAATTATTCTACTGCTGATGGCTGATGAGTGGTGATAAGCAATACAGAAGCTACAGGCTGGATATTAAGAGAAGTCTGGGCAGCCCTTAGAAGAAAAAAGAAAAGAACTCTTGCTAAGATGAGAAAATGTCTCGGACCAGAATTGACAAACCAGATGAGCCAAACAGAAATAAGCACGCAACAAGAACAGTTGGAAGAAAGCTTTCTGGAAATAGGAGATTAGCAGCATGTTATGGAATAGCTGGTTCAAGAATCAGATTATTCTGTACAGGAAGCTCCCAAATTTCTGTACATTGTGCTGTGAAAAACCTGATGACAACTCATATTCACATCTTACATTAATAGTTTCCTATGTTATCATTAGTTGAATATTTTCTTTTGGATAGATTTTATATTTTAAAAATACAGTTTAGAAAGTTTATGAACATATATTGCATGAAATATATACCTTCTAAAATACCACTGCTCTTGTTTTCTTCTTTTTTTGACATCAGTTATTTTTATTTTAAAGAAAAAAAATAAAAACAATGGTACAAAATCTCAAAACAAGATTTTAGGAGAGTAACAATGGTTAGTACATTGTGTTATGTTACTGCCAAAGTAGTTTCTCATATTACAAGATATAGGCAAGAAATAACAAGCAAATAACATAGGTAAAAACCTCTTTTTTTAAGTCAAGAGAATATGGAAAAGTACTTTTTAAAGTTTCTAATACTAGAGGATATCATACAATGTCCTTTAAATAAATTGTAAGTCAAAGATACAGTATAAATCTTAGAACAAAAAATTAAGATTAAGCAATATTCAGAAAATTAAATGTTTCAAAACAATTGAACTAAGAAAAAGTTTTCATGATAGTAAAGAAGTACTAAGAGTAAAACACAAGATAAATACTGGAATGGCAAGAAAATGACCAGCACTTCTAACCGTTTGAGGATAGGATATAGCACAAAGTTCTAGTGTGTTGTGGACATGCACAATGACCATGACAGTTACTGGTGGCTTTTCTTCTTAAACAGTATAACAAATGCATAGTTGCAATAAAAAAATCCCAACTCTAGTTACGTCATGGAGTCTTAAAATATAAGTTTAAAAATATATATTAGATTGTCTAAGAATGATTCCTCCATATGAATAAAAGCCAAGTCATTAGGTAACACTTGAGGACTTAGGTATTTGCATGCTTATATTTGGTCATCTAAACAACTAACTTGAAGACAACATTATGCAATATAACAACCATTGTTGAATTCTTATTATTTTTAGTGAAATTCTATATCATTTCTAGTGGATGTTTTTTTACTATTTTTAGTCTCTATTTGTGTAAGAGAGTACAAATTAGAATTAAAGCAGAAAAATTACAAGTGATACAGATTCTCACTTAACAAAGTTACATGAATTTCACAGTATTTGCTGTCATGCATTTCAAGAAGGAATGCACAATGCTGGGCTTCAAGTGGAGCATCAAGATAAATGCTAGTGAGATACATAACAGACAATCTCATTATTTGGAAATTTGCAGAGTCTGGAAAGGGCTGTAGACTCAGTTCAGTGCGCCCAACAATTATATTTTTGTCTGCTAACATAGTTTACTTAAAGTTTGAATCGGAAGGCACTTTAACACGTTCTCCAGCTAGCCACATGTCTAGTCTCTCCTTTTACATTTACCTGCTCAAGTCAAGGATGGTACATCCCTCCAAAAGTCCATATGGTACATTTACTCCCACCCTTAGCCAAATGAATACTCCAGTACATACTTTGAGTCTGATACTTTTTCGAGCTAAATTTTCTATCCATATAATGGGATAATGTTACCACACTTCAAAGGTAATTGGGGATCAAATTAAATATTTTAAGGAAAGATACTTTAAATTTTTATGCATTACAAAAATTGTGCAGAAAGTGTTAATGACACTCAAGAGAAACAATGACTAAAGTCTTTCATTTAATGGGATGTGTTCTTGGAAAGCTGTAGGACAAAATACATGGATTGAGTATTGAAAGCAGTAGATGACCTATGGATTATGCCAGGCTAAAACACAGCTCAAGTTATACAAAAAAATGAAATGATTTAAATATTTTAATTGTAAAATCATAAAACAAAGGTTTCCAAATCAATTCCACATGGAAAGATAGTGAAAAAGGAGAAGCAAATAACACACAATACAATTGTTATGGCTATAGATCTAAACTACTCTTTTACTCAGTGTCAAAAGTTCAGTGAGTTCAGCCAAGAGAAATGGATCAAGAGGGCCAGCCAGATAGCTCAGCAGACTGAAGCACCTGCTCAGGGAGATCCCAACGGGCGGGGTTCGATCCTTGGTGTGCAGCGCTGGCCCCACCCCCGGGGTGCATTGAGAAGGCGATTGAGACTGGGCATGGTGGCACGCACCTGCAATCCCAGGACTTGGGAGGCCAAACACAGAAGAATCACTATGAGTCCAATTTATGTGGTGAGACCCTGTAGACTCTGGAGACCCTGTCCTTAATACAGAAAGAAAGAAATGGATTGAGTAATCAGAAAAGGATGTAAGAGCTATGATATAAGTAGCATCTAACACAGCCAACATTCATAGCCATGGGAACATTATGGTTGACCAAAAGAAGGCCAGTTATTATTAGAGTAGCTGTTAGTCACTGAAAAAATAGAAAACAAATTTCTTTAAATTTTTTATACAAGAGTGTACAGTGGTTAAAAATAATGAGGACTAAAGGGCAAAGAACATAAATATGTTCTTTGTTGGACCAGCCACAAAGTTGATTTGTTATTTGGTCATCTAGCAATGGTCAAAGGATTTCTAAACCCTAAGTAAACACACTTTTAAAATTCAGCCCGGTGTTTTTATAACTCAGTTTGACATGTTTCAAAATGTCATTAATAGGCTAAGAAAGTACTACTAGAGGAATTTCATTCAACCTCTGTACTTCTCATCATTAACTAAGTCAGCATATGTTAAGTGAGAAATTACTCTGGGTAGCATACAAAGTCATAAAACTAAAGCTGTCCACCAGTACCATGTTAAAAGAAACTAGTGATATTATGAATCTTCTAAACTGGATCTTCAGCTGTTTGAGGATGCCAGAGACAGTTCCCTAAGAAAGTAGTAACTGAACTGAAATATGCAGAGGACAGGTAGAAGCTAAGTGGTGGGGAAGATGAAATAGGCAGGGAGTGTTCAGGCAGAAGAACAGTGTAACCACATTCAAAGCAGATGCAGAGTACTACTGAGAGCACCAGAAAGGAAGGAAAAAAAGAGATGCTGCAAAGGTAAATAGGTTTAGTCTTCAGCTCCTTACTTGTAGACTGTATCAAATATTTTGGTTCTATGAGCAAATGGTACCTTTTATTTATTTATTTATTTATTTATTTATTTATTTATTGATATTTTTAGGGAAGGGTTTACAGAGTGTTCAGGGTCTCACTACTAGATTGGACTCATAGTGATCCGCCTGTTTACAGCCTCCCAAGAGCTGGGATTACAGGCATGCACCACCACACCAATCTCAATTGCTGTCTCAGAGTACCCCGGGGGATGGGGCTAGCATGGCAGGCCAGGGGATTGAACCCCCAGCTCCTAGTCGGCCCAGCAATGGTACCTTTTTAAGTTTTGAAGCAAGAGGTGATATCTCTAATTTACAGTTCATAAAACATTGTGATGTCAGTGTGAATAAGAGATTTAACAGTGCACTATGCAGCCTGGGAGATTAGGGAGTGCCTGCAGCAGACAGAAAGCTGTATGGTATGGACATGGGCAACGGCCATGAAGACAGAATATTGACTTGATAAACGTTCAGGAGGGAAAATCAATTAATAGCATTAAACTGTACACTGGAGAAAAGGAAAGCATAATGTGGCAAATAATTCCAAAGATTCTGGGTTAGGTATTGATGCTGGCAACACTGGAGTAGAACCAGTGGGTAGAAGGCAACAAAGAGCCCAGAGATGACGAACGTCAGGAGCCTTAGAGATAAGCAGATAGCGAACGTTGGTGCTCCAGTGGAATTAAGTTTTGGGTTTTAGAAATTTCCAAGATCCTGAGAACAAACTTGTATGTGACCTGCACACATTTGTTAATAGAATATTTGAACATTCAGAGCATTTTGTGTTGGTGATCACCTTGCCGTGTTGTGAATAACTGCCCAAAGCACTCAGCTGATCGAATGCATTGACTGAGAGATCAAGACATACTGAGAGTTGGGGGTTTGCTGGGTGGATGTAACAAAGTAGTAGAAGAAGAAGTAGGAGTATATTGGACATGAACATTGCTAGACTGTAACTGATAAAGGATATTATTTGAAAACAAGGAAAAAAGGATTAGTGGATACCAACGATGTCCTGTATAAAGGCAGCCTGAATGGGAGAAGTTCAAGACCAGTGTGTCATGTGATTTAATTATTGGTTGAGATGGAATAGTGACAGAGGACAGCAAAGTATTATCAGAATGGATGGAGCAGTGGGATGGAAAAGGAACTCGTGGACAGGGAGGTCAAGGTCTGAGAAGCCTGCATGCTGAATAGCCTATGTCCCCAAGCAATTATAAAGAGGAAAGGTAAGAGGAAGAAATAAAGAACCAACGCTAACGTTCTAATTCCTGGCTGCACAAAAATCAAGGAACAGGAACCATGTGCTGCTCCAGGAGCTTCAAAGTGATTAACAAAATACATTTTTTTTTAGTACTAAATATTTGCAGATTCAGAACCTAGCATTTTTGACTATTTCATATTCCAGCAGATAATTCATTCATTTCTCCCACTAAAACACACACAGAAAATACAGCACTGAAAATATTTTGACAGTTTTGATCATTAGGAAGAAATAAAGACAGTCAAAAGATATTTCTTGTAGGCTCTTGGACAGAGAAAGGAATTGTAATTAAGATGTTGAATAATTTAATGATGTATACTCTCCAGAGCATATCTACTTTTACTGCTCTTGCTATTTCTAGATCCTTTTTTTGAGCCAGTGTGTTTTCATGAGTGCTGATATTCACCTGAAACCTGAATCATTCTCAGAAATCAGCTCTAAAATGGAAACTAGGGCTTTTCCCTCCATCTGAAACTCACTTGAAAGAACTAGAGCTGCTGTGTCAATTGCTTTCAAGAATAATAAAAGCCAAGGTAAAAAAAATGCTTAAGAATGATGTCATAGATTTCTTTTTACAGTGCTGGTTACCTAGACTTACCTTGTGAAAACTTCGGTGCTGAATTTTCAAGTCCCTGACTGCAGTGCTACTTAGATATATGACATGAGTTTGGTATGAATCCCTGATAAGTACAGTGTCATGAATAAGTGACTTATTGGCAGCCTCTGAGATAATGTAAAGACAATTTAAGAGACAAGCAAAGTTTTCACCATGCAAATCTAATTTGGAGAATTTTCTTTTTTTTCTTTTCTTTTTTTTTTAGGGAAGGGTGTACAGGGTGTTAAGGGTCTCACTACTGGATCAGACTCATAATGATCTGCCTGTTTACAGCCTCCCAAGAGCTGGGATTACAGCACATGCCACCACGCCCTGTCTTGGGAGAGTTTTCTTAATTAACTTACAATTATTTCTCCCTTTTACTTCACTGAATTTGTCTGACAAGTTCTATTTTTCTCTTATACAATATACCCACTTTACTCTTACCCTGGCTTTCAAATACAATTCTCATTCCATCCCTAACTGTATTCGTAGCCTTGTCTCCGATGGGCTCCTAGATCTCCCATCTTCCTCAGACATTCTTTACCTCTTGATATCCCTAGAAAATTGACTGTCTCAATTTTCTACGCATCTCTCTTCTTTGAACTGAAGCAAGGTACGGTGGCCAAATCAATTTACCAGTGATTTCCAGACTGCAGCAAGCAAAGCAATGCCTTGGCTCACACAACTATATATACCATAACTACAAGCACCTAGCAAATGCTGTGTTACATGCCCAAGATGAAATACATTTGCATATAGAACTAATTTAATACCCAGCTAACCTTAAAAGAGCGCAAAAATCTAGGATCGTGTCCAGGCAGACATATGAAAGGGCAATCAGTGGTCCATAAAGGAAAGGAGGAAGAAGAGGACCTGAGAGCAGGCATTCTGAGATGCTCCTGCACTGCTCGCCTTGAGGAGAAAGGAAGGAGCTTCCAGGAGAGAATTGTGCGTAGCCTTGAGAAGTTGCTAAAGGCAAGGAAACGGTCTCTTGTAGAACCTAGAAGCAACAGGGTCTTGCAAATCTTGATTTTAACCCAGAAAGACCCCCTGTGGATTTTGACCTCTGGAGCAACAATAGAATAACTTGTGGAAGCCACTAAGTTATGAAAATGTGTCACAGTAGCCAAGAGAAAACTAATACACGAGTTTCGACTTTCTCGATTGTCTGCCTCGGTATGCTCACATTCATCAACAATTCTCCAGCCACAGCAGTGACTAATGTTAGCAGATCCACCTCAGTTAGCTCATTGCATAGCAGTAGGGGCTTCCCTTACTTACTGATGGAATCATAATTCAATGGAAATAAAAACTTCTCCTGAGAAGGAAACAAGGGGAAACGGTGCATTAGAAATGACAGAGGCTTCTGGTAGCCCTGCAGGGGAAGACCGCGCTCCTACGCCTTTACCCGTCTCTGTCATGTGCTACGTCATCAGCGCAGCTACTTTTCCTCCATATAAGACTTTCTTTACTTCTTTTTAACCAGATTGATTCCAAGTCAAATTCATTTGATTACACGTCTAGCATCCATGTATCTATTTCTCTTTTTTTTTTTTTTTTATTGAGAAAGAAGTAGCAATGAGACAGTTTCAAAACAGGTTAGTAGGACAGTTACAATAATTAACACATTGCATGTTGTTGTCTTTGTAGTAGTTATTCACAGTACAAGATGCAGACATGATATCTGCATGCCATCATTGCGCAGGGGCCATGCTAATCTTCTCTGTATCGTTCCGATTTTAGTATATGTGCTGCCGAGGCGAGCACTGTACATCTATTTCTAGGTTATGCCCCAAGAACTATAATATTGTTTATTTTTATTTATTAAAATAGTTCCTGAAACAACTCTTTTTGAAAGACATTTTACAAAATAGAATAGACATCCTGACCACTTGACTTGCATAACTGAATAATAATCTTTAAATGCATAACTAAGCAATTTCTAGTGACAATAATCTGAATTATTTTTCATAAAACTTTTCGAACTGGAATTGACTGTTAAAAACATGAAGACAAGTCAAAAGAGAAAATTTAAATATATTTATAAAAAACAAAGTTGAAATCTCTGTCATTCAACCCAAGATAAATTTATAGCCATCAAGCATTGGATTATTTCTAAAAATAATGTCAAGGTCATAAATAGACTATTAATGTTTTTATATTTAGAGATGGTAGCAGAAAACTGCTTTTTAAAACCCTAAATATCATTCTAGAATGTTGGATATTCCATTTTACCCTTTTTTTTTGCCAAAAAAGTAAAAAATTGTTTTTTATGGCCAAGAGTGATAATTTTGAGACAAATGAACAACCACATGATTCAGTTATGTGGAATAGATGCATACGGTGCTTATTTTACATCTTTTTCCATATCCTTAATATAATAAGCATATTATCATAAAAGATTCACAAAACCATTACATATTTGACTGTGTACCTTAAGAAATAATTTCAAAAATCTATTTGGAGGAATAAATATTTTGACAATGCATTTTTTGTCTTAAGATAATAGGCATTTTTGCCTTTTCAGGAGCAGAGACAACCTCTACTATAGAGTATGTAAAAACCTGAGGAATGGAGAGAAACATACCAAAATAAAAATTATAATAATAATTACTTATTAAATAATTACTACAACATAGGTTAGAGGATATTTCTTAAACTAAAGTTCAAGCAGAAAAGTTGTAGGAGAACAAAACTTTCTAAAAAAAGTACTTCAGATATGTTTCCTTTCCTTGAAGGTTCACAGTCTTTGAAAGGATTCAGCATATAGATTTGGAATAAAATAAGCCCAGATCAAACTGAATATCAACAAAACCTAGGAAAACAAATTTTGAATCTCATTTTTTTACCCTTTCTTCTGGAAACTTCAGGCAGCTTACCTTAACTTTATTCAATTGGTAGAAATAGTCATCCACTTAAGATTGCTGTCATTACAAAATATTGATAAATAGGTAACTGATATTATTTCAAGAAAATGCTAAACTTTTTAATGAAAGTCTTTTCAGTCCTATCTAAACATGACAAATAAAGCACCTGCAAGCAGGCGCAGGGGCCAGGGGTTCGATCCCTGAGCCTGCCGTGCCGGCCCCGCCCCCGGAGCATGCTAAAATGACAATGAGACTGGGCGTGGTGGCGCACGCCTTTAATCCCAGCTCTTGGGAGGCTGTAAACAGGTGGATCACTACGAGTCCAATCTAGTAGTGAGTCCTTGAACACCCCATAGACCCTTCCCTAAAATACAGAAAAAGAAATAAATAAATAAACATGACAGAGCAGAGGGAAACTGAGGTGACAGAAAAGAGTAGAAATGTTTCTGCGTGTTACCGCTGAATAGAACTGCGTTACAGCAGATTCTAGAACACGCACTTTTATTTATAAAACCAATTGTGCCTATTTCCACTTCACGACAAGAATATTTGATGGCCAAATACCTTATCTGAACCTAAAAAAATCCTTCATAGTCTGTTGGTGAAAATGGAGCTCCTAAAAAGCTTGCATTTCACCATTCTGAGTCATGAAATGATCTAGTTCAGTTTTGACAGCTTTTAGAAAATAAGCACTTCATAGGACTTTATTCCATATTGTTTCAGTTGTCAGAATCCCTTAATGTTTCTCTGAAGTTTCATATATACTGCAAAATAGAAACACTGTTTCATCATTATTATCCAGTTTCTTACTTCAATTTGAGTTGACATAAAAATGAGATTATTTGAACCCATCCCTTAAAAATCAACACTTTATATTTTAATGTAGGGGGTTTAGTAGCCTCCAAACCTTTAAAGTTTAAAAAATCTCAATTGCAGGATTAATTTATTTCTTGAAAGCTCATATACTTCAAGAAATGTTTGTCAAATTTGATCTATTGCACACCGAATTATAAAACATCCTTGCTTCTGGGCTACATGACCAGCTATAAAGTTTCAGCCATTACCTCTCTGGCTACCTCTGCATACATTCTATGGTATCCACAGCAGAAAAGGGATTAAATGAAAAGTTATAAAATCATGAAAAATATTTGAAACTAAAAATTTCATGAGTGAATAATAGATAAGAAACAGCGTTTTACTTACCTATGGTCCAAAATATAAATCTGCTTACAGTGAAAGGAAACCTGAATAAGACAGTTAAATTTTACATCTGTATTAGGTTCTTTGCTGAAAGTTCAGAATTTCAAATATTATTTCATGTTGTCAGTGCATTGTAAAACAAAAATCAGTGCTTTAGGAGAAGATTACACAGTTTCTATAAACAAAGCCAATCACACAAAAAAATTTAACATTAGATAAAAATATTAAAAATGTTTAATAATATATAGCATCATTTTCATGGAAAAAAACACCCTGTACCACTTCGGGGCACTAAAGTGTTGCAGTTATTTAGAAGGTCATGTAAAAATAATGATCCATCAGAAAAATGTTGTGAAGGAAATAGTCATTCATATACATTTTTTTCTTTTTTTTTTTTTTTTGGCAGAACTGGGGATTGAACTCAGGCCCTTGCGCTTACTAGGGAAATGCTTACTCTACTGAACCATCTCCCCGGCCCCTCATTCATCTCTTGACCACTAGAATACATACTCCAGTGTTTATCCATTCAAGTTTATGTAAATAAAATATGTTACTTATTTAAGATCATATGAAAATTTCAAAGTCATTTGAAAATAATTGGGTTGCTTTTTTTGTTTTTCGTTTGTTTGTTTGTTTGTTTGTTGTTTTTGTTTTTGTTTTTGTTTTTTGGTGGAACTGGGGATTGAACTCAGGCCCTTGCACTTGCCAGGCAAGCACCTATTCTACTGAGCCATCTCCCCAGTGAAAATAATCGTTTTTGATTTTTTCTTTTGCTGTGATATGAGAGAGACTCAAAATGTAGTATTTGCAGCACGCATTTCACATCACATTAAAGTTACTACTCATTATATTCTAGTTCAAGTGCTAGCTTGACTTAAAGAGCAGTTTCCAATTGGAAACTAAGAGTATTGTAGAACTAAAATATATTTAACCTCTAAGTGCCATTTCATTTATAAAAACAATATACTTGATTTTATTTAAATTTAGTGCACCTTAAATCCAGGAGAGATACTGCATCTGGCTTAGGTTTTACCCCTGCCATGTTTTTACCCAGATGCCAACAAAATGAAAGAACTGGTTCATTAGTGAATACTACTTTTCCAAATAATGTGGTGACCAGTGGCATCTGGTTCTTTTTATTTTGTTCTATCTAGAATGAAGATATTAGGATTTGAGAGTAACCTCCATTTGAATGCTAAAGCTGTCCTTTTAAGCCGCATGCCAAAGGCTGGCCAGATAGCTCAGCAGACTAAAGGGCCTGCTTAGGGAGACCCAGCAATTGGATTTCAATCCCCTGCATGCTATGCTGGCCTCGCTCCTGGGGCGCACTGAGAGGGCAACTGAGACTGGGCATGGTGGTGTGCACCTGTAATCCCAGCACTTGGGAGGCTGAAAACAGGAGGATCACTATGAGTCCGATCTGTGTAGTGAGACCCTGTAGGCCCTGTACTAAATACAAAAAAATAATAATAATAAAATTAATAAACTGCATGCCAAAAGATATGAACTTCGGGTCTTTGATATGTAGCACAGATACTGTAGAGCACTGTGTACACCCAAATTATTCATGATGGTATTTATTTTTTTTAACATGAAAATGTTCAATTAATTTTATTTTTTTATAATTTTATTGTGAAACAAGTAACAATGAGACAGTTTCAAAACCGATTACTAGCACAGCTTCAATAATTAACACATTGCATAATGTTGTCTTAGTGGTTATTCACTGTATAAGACGCAGATATGAGATCCTGTCCACAAACACAATTAGAACAAATCTCTCTATTCACTGAATTAAGAGAGTGTAGCTGTATATCTATCCTAACTATTTTGAGTATACAGATACATAATAGTTGTTCATTTGTATCCCCTCATGTTGATAGTTAGACCATAATGCCTCAGTAGAGTGAGGTTTTAGATAAACAGTGTGAGCACATGTTTCATTGCTGTATTAAAAAGACTTTGTTGTGTTTAACATATAAAGAACTGTGCACGTTTAATACGTACAACTTGATGCGCTTGAAGATAAGTATATGCCTGTGAAACCACCACTACAATCTGTCAAAAACCCACCAAACACCTCCACAAGTTCCCTTCTTAAAATATGTATTATAATAATGCTCTCTTCTGTATTATCTCTGTGTGTGTGTGTGTGTGTGTGTGTGTGTGTGTGTGTGTGTGTTGAGAAAACTTGGGACCTATCATCTTGGTGCTTTTTGAAGTACACACATCAGTGTAGCTAACTATAGACAGCATACTATATGGTAGATCTTTAGGACTTGTGCTTCATAATTTTGGTAAAATACCTCCCACTTTACCCCTTCCCCCAGCCACTGGTGACAGCTCTGCTCTCTGCCTCCATGGCTTTGGCTATTTTAGACTCAATAGATCAGTGATGCTACACAGTATTTTCCCTTTTGTGCCTGGCTTGTATCACTTAGCAAGATGTCCTCTTGGTTTAGTCATATAATCTCAAACAACAGGATTTCCTTCTTTTTTGAAGGTGACTATTACTCCTTCATACATAAATATCACATTTTCTTTATCAGTTCATCCATCAGCCCATCCTGGCTATTGGGAATAAAGATGCAGTAAGTGTGGAAGTACTTGAGTCGCTGTCAAGCTCTGATATATATATATATATATATATATTCCAGAATTGAGATCTCTGGATCTCATAGAAGTTCTATTTTTATTTCATTTGAGAAAGCTCTTGTCTTATATAATAGTTTCAGCAGTGTACATTCTCTGAGTATATAGGGGTTTCCTTTTCCCTATATCCTCCACAACAAAAATCTTTTAAAAATTATGCACTCCTCATTCTAAAGGATGTGAGATGACATCTAACTGCGTTTGTATTTGTTTCTGCAACGATCATTTCTTTTGAGTACTTTTACACTATTAGCTGTTTTAATATCTTCTTTGAAGAAATGTCTGTTTAGCTGTCTTACCCTTTTCTAATGGAATTATTTTGCATTTTTTCCTGAGTTGTAGAGTTCTGCACATATTTTCAACATTATTAATCTTTTAGTAAATTAATTGTAGTGAGAGAAATCTAGGGAAGGTTTAGTGGCACAGGCCTCTCGTCCCAGTTTTATGGTTTATGTGTAGATGTCCTTCTATGCCAATGCAGTCGGAGGGTGGCTGCTAGAATTAGTGTTTGCTTCATGGTCCACTGCTGGGATTATGGGTGTGAGTGCTCCGCTTGCCATAGGCAGCCTGCTCACAACATAAGAGAGGGAAAGAGGCCTACTCTCTCTGCTTCTCCCTTTTGGCTCTTGTTGCTTTCGCTGTCACCCACTACCATGAATTGCTGCCCTCTGCCATATGCCGTTCTGCCTTGAAGCCAGCCAAGCATGGCCTGAAACCTCCACTGACTGTGAACTAAATAAACCTTTCCCTTCTTAATGTTGGGCGTCGTGTATTTTTGTCTTAACAATAAGAGGAAAGTAACCGAGAGACCCAGCATCCTGGGAGGCTGAAGCAGGAGGATATAGAGAAACTGAGTAACTTAAGAAAATCCTGTCTCAAAATAAAAATAAATAAATAAATAAAGCAAAACAAGGACTAGGATTTTAACCTAGAGTGAAAGCCCCAATTCATACTCCTAGTGCCATCACAACAGAGAGAAAGAGAGAGAGAGAGAGAGAGAGAGAGAGAGAGAGAGAGAGAGAGAGAGAGAAGAGACAGACAGACACAGACAGAAACAGAGACAGAGACAGAGACAGACAGAGAGACACAGACACAGAGACCAAGACGGACTTCCTAATTAAATTATTCCACTCCGTACAATATTCTATTCCTCTAGTAGCAATGATTATTTAGTGTTAAGAATACTTTAATGGCTTTTACATATGAATATGTTGGATGAATACTAAAGATACGTGTTTTGAGTAGCTTTATTCAGCGACAACATAAAAGTTCACTTAAAATAAATGTGATGTGTGTGCTTTCTTTGTAAAATATAATCACTATTCACGTCTATCAACGAAACTATTGTTCAAGAATGAAATGCATACACAGTACTTGACACAGCTTTTAAGCTCACCATCTGATATTTTAAACCAATTATTTTGGCATGTACTATTTTTGTTTTCCCTCGACAAAGCTTTTCAATGCAGAGATGATTTCAAAGAAGTTATTTTGATCCAGGTTTTTGATGGCTGTGTTTTGAGGCCACTGGAAGAAAAGAATTTCTCCCTCTTCTGATCTTGACTTCCTCTAGATGTTCCACGCAGTTCCTGATACCAAACTTTGTGGCTATTTAAAGCAGTTAAACCACTTACAAACTTACAAGTATAATAAGCTACCAGAAAATGGCCATGAATAACTAAAACTAGTGTTAAATTCTTTATCTCCAGACCTTAAATCAAGTGAATGTTTTCCTACTTCTTCTACTTCAAGTTTTATCCAGCTTATTTTCCCATAAAAACAGTTTTTGGCAATTACTTTGACAACAAATATCTGAATTTATTTGTTTCTTTAGTCTTTTATTAAAAAGACCTGAATCTATCATCCTGAACAACTGAATAGTCACTACTTCCCCACGTTTTTCTCCCACATAGTCAATCACTCTAAAATACTTCTGGGGCCAGCCACATAGCTCAGCAGATTAAAGCATCTGCAAGCAGATGCAGGGGCCGGGAGTTCAATAACCGGGCCTGCCATGCCGGCCAGGCCCCCGGGGCATGCTGGGCCGGCAATTGAGACTGGACATGGAGGCGCATGCCTGTAATCTCAGCTCTTGGGAGGCTGTAAACAGGCAGATCGCTACGAGTCCGATCTAGTAGTGAGACCCTGAACACCCTGTAGACCCTTCCCTAAAAATACAGGAAAAAAAAAAAAGATACTTCCAGTATACTGCTTTATGTACTTTTCCACAGAAAGTTACGTTGCTTTCATTTCCTTGACCCAAAAATTATGATAATCTTCTACAACTGTGTGTGATCACAAAGCTCATGGCCACATAACCTTCACTATGTAGAGCAAGACTGCCCATGTTTGGGGATCAGTGAGATAACTCAGCTGACTAAAGTGCCTGCTTAGGCAAGTTTAGGCAAGTGCAGGGATTGGAGTTCATTCCCCGGCACCACATGGCATGCTAGCCCTGCCCCCATGCATATTGAGCCAGCCACAGAGTCTGGACGTGGTGGTGCATGCCTGTAATGCCAGCGCTGGGGAGGCTGAAAGCAGGAGGATCACTACGAGTCTGATCTAGTAGTGAGATCCTGAACACCCTGTAGACCCTTCCCTAAAATACAAAAACAAGCAAACAAACAAAGATAGTTGAACTATTTTCTTCATATAAGGAGTCATTTTTCCCAATTCCTTTTCCTGTTAAATAGCCCATTACTTATGTACATATGGATTGGGTCTGAATCATTTCTATCCCATTGATTTAGATGTCTTTTTTCATACCTACCACGTTGTATCTTCAGTTTGTACCTTGCTGCCATAGCTTGACTTCCAGTCTTTGTTCTTCTTTTTCAAAACTGACGTGGTTATTCGCTTGTTAGTTAGAATGCTTGCATCACTCAAAATCTTTATGTGAAATCTCACCCCTAGGTGCAATGGTATTTAAAGGTGAGGCTTTGACAGATGTTTAAATCATCAAACTGGACCGTCCATGTGGAAATTTAAATCCACTAAGTGAAGACACAAAAAATGACCATCTGGAGCCAGGAAGTGGCTCTCTATACACAGATTCTTCACCCCCCTCATCTTGACCTTCTCAGTCTCCAGAGAAGTAAGCGATAAGTATCTTCTGTTATAAACTATCCAGCTAGTGGTATCTTTGGTAGCAATCTAAATAGACTAAGACAGCACTCAAATGTATTTTGTATTCTTAATATAAATTTTAGCATCTACTTCAATTCTTACAAAATTATATTGGGATTTAGATTTGAATTAATTCCTTGGTTGAGAATTAACAAGTTTATAGTAGGTTAGTTCATTCACAGTGAGATTTTGTCTGTAGGCATGAGGAGGCATTTACTCATATATTCTTTTATGTTTTTCAGTAGTTTCAATTTTTCCACAATATTTTCATCTCTTCTTCTTAATTTCTAAATCACTTTAAATTGTTGGTATATATGATTAATGTAATTGTCTGCTATCTTTTCTAATTGTGAATTTGTGACTTAGAAAATGGTATTATTGCATTATTTCAGCCAACTGCTGAATTTGTTCTTATCGAGAAATATTGTAAACTGTTTTGTTAGTTTTAGTAGTGTTTTGAGTGATCTTGCTGTGCTGATTAGTTTATGAAAATGACACTATAATGGTTTTTCCAATCAGTATACTTTTTCTCTTTCCTTATCAAATTGGTTAGGTCACTGACCAAATGTTCAGTAGTACTGCTAAGGTACATTTCTGATCATTTTAATCTTAGCACTTCATTCCGAATTTCCTGTATTTTAGACTATAGCTTTTATTAAGTTATGGAAATTTCCCTCTATCTATAACACAGATTTAAAAAATATTGTAACTAGGTATTAATTTCATCACTCCTTTTCCAGATTCCAGTGAGATAATTATTGTCTTGCTATCAGTGGGATACATAATCAGTATTCTAATATGCAATAACCTTTGCATTGTTGGAATAAACCCTAACCCATCGTGATGAGCCATATTGAATATTTTAAGAAACTTTTTCATATGTCATAGTGTGAGTCTATCATTCTTTTCCCTTTTTTGTGTCTCTTTCCCATTTGGAATTAAAGTTAAATGAATTTTACAAAGCTGACTACAAGTGTTTTCTTCCTTCATAACCTGCCACAGTTCTTTGAGTGTTTAGATGAATACATTAAGAAAACTCATGTGGCCCATGACTTCTGAAGAGGCTGAATGTGTGCTAATCGGTATGCTGAGCTGTGAAAGGCTCAAGTCAACAACTTCTGCAGATAACCCACTACTATTGTGGACTGCTGGACTGTGTTGGATTGTTTAGCTGAATTCATGCACCTCTAGTATTTAGATGGCAGTGGAATACCCATCTCTGAGAGGACTAAAGAAAAAAAGGGGATTAAAAAGAAAGGACCATTTTGTATCTGTATATACAGAATAGTTAGGATAGATATTCAGTTACTTTTGCTTAATTCAATGAGAATAAAGATCTGTACTAATAGTGTTTGGACAGGATATCCTGTCTGCATCTTGTACTATGGATAACCACTAAGAAGATAACAATGTATAATGTATTAATTATTGAAACTGTCCTATTAATCAGTTTTGAAAGTGTCTCATTGTTATTTGTTTCTCAATAAAATAAAGTTTTTTAAAAAGTCATTTCAGTTTCTTCAACCAGTCTACTAAATTTTTTCTATTTTGTTCTGTGCCAATTTGAGTATACCATTTATAAATTTTCTAAATTGTGGGGCTGACCTGATAGCTCAGTAGACTAAAGAGCCTGCTAAAGCAGAGTGCAATGGCCAGGTTCGATCCCTGGTGTGCTGTGCTAGCCCCCACCCCCGTGGGGCAAGACAGCCATTGAGACTGGGTGTGGTGGCACGTACCTGTAATCCCAGCACTTGGGGAGTTGAAAACAGGAGAATCACTATGAGTCTGATCTATGTCGTGAGACGCTCTAGACCCTGTACTAAATACAGGAAAAGAGGGGGCTGGGGAGATGGCTCAGTGGAATAAGTGCTTCCCTGGCAAGCACAAGGGACAGAGTTCAATCCCTGGTTCCACAAAAAAAAAAAAAAACAGGAAAAGAAAATCCTAACTTGTGAATATTATATTTTAAAATTTATCATGGCATAATCATATATAATATTGCTTTACTAGATTCCATTCACTGTTTTTTTTTCCATTCACTGTTGTATCTATAATCTGTCACTTCTTTTTCATTCTGGATTTCATGTATCTTCTACTGTTTCTATTGTTGTCTATATTTACCTGACAACTGTTTGCTTATCAATATTTTCAAAGAGGGGTTGGGGAGATGGCTGGCTCAGTGGAATATGCACTTGCCAGAAGCACAAGGGCCTGAGTTCAATCCCCAGTTTCACAAAAAAAAAAAAAAAAAAAAAAAAAAAAAAAATTCAAAGAATCAGAGATTATCTAATTGAGCTCTTCTTATTTTCTTTTATCATTTCTTTCTTTTTTGTTTGATGTATTTGGTTGTTGCAGGGTCTCACTACACAGCTCGAACTCGCTGTGATCCTCCTGCTTTCAGCCTCCCCAGTGCTAGGATTACAGGCATGTACCACCACACCTGGACTCTGTGGCTGGCTCAGCATGCCTGGGGGCAGGGCTGGTGCTGTGGTACCAGGGATCGAACTGTGGTCCCTGCACTTGCCTAAGCAGGCGCTTTAGTCTGCTGAGCTATCTTGCCAGCCCCTCGTTTCTTATTTCACTGAGTTTTTTTTTTTTCTTACCTTCTCATTTGACTGGGTTTACTCTATCATTCTGTCAGTGTTTGATTAACTTCTTAAATGCTTGCCTAGAGTTTTTCTTGCTTTTTTTCTCATTCTGTGATTAATGTACATGAACTTCAAATGTTTCAGCAGTGTTGTTGCCACACTACTTCTGACATAGTGTTTTTAGTGTTACGCAGGTCTAAATATTTTCTCATTTGTCTTATGTGCATCTTTCACATGAGAGTATCTAGTAGGACAAGTTTTAGTTTCCAAATGTATTGAATTTTAAGGAATTCTCTCATAAATTTCATTTTATGATAATTTCTGATATGTTTATTTTGTGAACTTAGGATGTTTCTTTGAGACCTAAAATGTGATTGAATTTTATGATTGGGCTTAAAATAATTTATAAGGTTACATCTCATTTTAGTTTACATGCTTTTTATTCACTATTCATTTGCCCAGAATAGAAATTTTAATTTGTCTCATGGAATTTTTACAATCATCTTTGAATTAATTTGTTATTAAAATTACGGATTCAGCTTTCTTATGGTTGACATTTACTGAAATTATTTTTTTTCTGGCATCGATATTCAAACTTTCTGTTCTTTATATGCAAGAGTAGCTAGACTCTTCTTTTATGTTGGTTATTCCTATAACAGAACTTAGTTTTCTCACCTTATTTTATACATTCTGTCTACATTTTAATTGTTTTATGTTTGTCTTCCACTAAATATATAATGTTCTCTGATTTAAAAATACAAATGATAATTTCATTTATCTCAGTGTTACTCTTAATTTTATATTACTTAGGCATATATATCGTGATAAGTTAACACAAATGCTTTCTTCTTGAAAATATTTATATCTCCTTCCTGAACTAAAAGATGACTTAGCACAGGCTTTAATTCCCTCTAATCCCTCCATACTCAGCACACCACCTCTTTATTATATTGCTATAATCCATAAATCTAGTTTTACATTGATTAATAGAGCAAAGGAGATATATAGTTGAATAGATGATAAGTGGGGAGACAGACATACAGATAGACCTAACAACAACATGTAAATTGATTTATTTTATGTGCTGTATTTATATGTTCATTTATTCAGTGCTACTTTCTGAGTCATAAAAGATAGGAGTGACTTCATTCTCTGGCTTAATTTGAGTACTTTCTCCAAGCATATTAGAAGACAAGGTTTTTGGATGATGAATTTTGAGAGCATTAGTAATTTTACTTTCACAGTTACATGACAGATAAGGGGATAGCTAAGATTCCTTCAGAGACCTCATCCTTTTCACTTAGGAAAGTACTTTCATACTCATTGTCCTACATGATTCTCCAGAAGACTTACCCAAGTCTGCTGCTCCCAGAAGTTTAGCATTTACCCCTAGAAGATGTTAACTGCCTTCTTTTTTGTTTCCAGTGCCTTCAGTCTGATTCTCAACTGCCCAAGGATCCCTTTGGATCCCTTTCACAACTTCCATGAAAATGACAAGTTCACAAATTTTGATGTTGACAGTCTCAAGAAAGCTCAACTTTGCTCCAACTCACGGTTTCTTTCAGGGTGACCACCCTGAGAATTTGGTTTGAGAGGATTTCTAACAGATGAGTTCTTTTACCCATATTTTCAAAGACTATTTAGGTAATTATCAACACCTCCAGTGTCTTAACTCAAGGGAATGAAGAATATGGTAATTTCTAGTGCTGTGGCAAGGACAGGAGAAAACAATTTTAGAATCCTGGTGTGTAGGAGTGGCAGGAGTTGGACTTGATATGAGCTGAATCATTCTGTGTAGGCGGACCTCCCCACACTGCCCACATACTGTCAGCATGCTTTCTACACAGCCAACCAAAAGTCACAGGTATTTAGAGACTCAAGACTCAGTCTCAAAAGATAGAGTCCAATCTTTTAGACCATTGAAAAATATGCATATATGCATATATAATGAGGCACATTAATATGAAATTTAATTATCCAAGGACTATTTTAAAAGCCTGGCACTATGCTGTGTGTTCATATTACATTAAAAGAAGTAACTAATCAGATAAACTGAAGTCATAATTTTTAGTCTCATTTGCTTTTCAGTGCGGTTTCTACCATGGCTGTGTGGTCTATTCCCCAGATCACACCTTGGTCCTCATTCAGCTCTCATCCCTCTGGCTCCTTGCTTCTTCCTGATTGCATCATGCATGCTCACCGTTTCCATCTTCTCAGGCTTGACACCTTTGCTGCTGGGTGCCTTCGAAGCAAGGCCTTCTTTGACTGCACCCTGTACCACTGAACTTTTACCATCAACCCCCGGCCTCTCAGCTGTGCATGTGGTATATCTCTTATCACCACTTGTCACAGATAGCATTATTATGCATTTTCCCCAACACAAGACAAATTCTATGATGTGAAGTACTTTAGAGGGTTTGTCAACTTAGCACACTTAAGAAAATGACCAGAGTCAGCAATCACTTGACTCTAACTAAACAATAAAAAATACAAAATTTATGTGCATCTAATTTGTGGCGATAATCATGTAATTCTGAAATGACAGACCAATGGGAATGGTGAAAGATTTATAAAATGTCTTAAAGTACAGAGAATTTTATACAAATAAAAATTACTATTATTTTTTCCTGGTTCCTGATTCTTTATAGTACTTATTTACCCTTTTATGTGTCAGATATTGTGGAGAACTGTGTGGGTTTTTTTTTTTTCAGTGCTGAATATCAACTGGAAAGTGCTTAACTACTGAGCTGCACTGCAAGCCCTGAGGGCTGATTTTTAGTCATCTGAATCATGTTTCTTTGAAAATAGTCATAGATAAAAGTTTAGTGATAAAGTCAGCAAACATCTAAGCACCTATGCATGAGTTTCTAGAAATTTTTCACTTGTCTTGTAAATTGCAATATCAGTAATTGGTTGTGTTTTAGGGTTGCAATTATAAATCGTCAAACTCATTTTTACAGCCATATTATAGAGTGGGTGACCAATGCAATTTTTAACTCCTATACCTGAGCTGTAAGAAGTATCACATGACCACACTTTTGCAGTCTGATTTAAATCAAACTCCATTCTTTGTCACAGTGACCACTACAGTCTTTATTGAACTGCTCCTCCCTTTCTACACATAAGTCAATAAAGATACTGAGGTCTTACACAGTTTCAGAAATGAAGGGTCCCTAGTCTTTTGTCCTCACTGACAATGGAAAACATGCTTGTATTCCAAGTTGACATTTTTTTCTGGGGGTGAGCAGGGATAGCAGAGTTACAGGCTGCCTTATCACCTTCGTTTCCATCCCAGTTCTCTTTGCCTTCCTTCAAAATAAAAGATTGTAAACACTATCACTTTGATTTCCCATCCTCTATCAGTGCCTAAGTTAGCTATGTACTTCCTCCGAGTAGCAAAGTAAAAGCAGAAGCTCATGGGTGTTGCTTTTTGCCCTGGTCACCTCCTGGCACTGCTCCAGGGAAAGTTAGTGTGAGAATGGAGGTGTGGGTGCCTAGGAAAAACTAACGCACAATAGCAATCATACTAAATTGGGGGAACAGACAGAGGTCAAAACTCCTGGGACAAAATACCCTATAACCACAACTGAAAGGAGGAATTTTTTTGGCTCATGGTTTCAGGGGTTTGGTGGATGGTTGGCTGCCTTCAGGACATACTCAGATGGTGGAAGAGCACAGTAGAGGAAAGTGCTTTGATCCGTGGTGTTCAGGCAGCTGAGTGACTAAAGGGATGAGTTAGGGCCAAGCACACTTCTGGCGAGTAACATGGCTGGTGACCCACCAGTTCAGACAAGGTCCCATTTCCTGAAAGCACCTTCAGTTAAGAACTCATCAGTGGATTGATCCACTGAAGAATACAGTGTCCCCCTGACCTACTACCTCCAAAACCTCTCCTCTAAATCCTGAGGGGATTTGACTGACCTTATCAGATACAAAAGTTACATTTCTTGTTATATAGGTCTTGCTTTATCTTGGTCTTAACCATCCAGCAGAAAAGTATAAAAATGAGGTATAAAAAGTAAAGCCATATTAATATTCTGAGCTGTAAAAAGATCAAATCAACAACTCCTGACATTGCCAGTCTTACAGAAAACCCACTACTATTATGGACTACTGGACTATATTGGAATATTTTGCTGAATTCATGCACCTACAATATTTAAATGACAGTGGAATGCCCTTCTCTGACAAAACTAACCAAAAAAGGGGGATACAAATAAGTGACCATTTTATATCTGGATACTCAAAATAGGATAGATATACAGCTGCATTCTCTTAATTCAATGAATAGGGAGATTTGTTCTAATAGTGTGTGTGGACAGGATATCATGTCTGCATCTTGTACAATAAATGACCACTAAACCAACAATATGCAATGTATTAATTATTGAAACTGTGCCAGTAATCGGTTTTGAAACTGTCTCATTGCCATTTGTGTCTCAATAAAATTATTTATTGAGACACAAATGGCAATGAGACAGTTTCACAAGAATATAGGACACATTGTAGACTTAAGCATACTGTTACTGAATGACTGAGACAAGTCGAAGAACACATGGATTAGCTGTTATTTTAAAAATAAATAGCTGTCATTTTAAGCTTTTTTTGAACTTTTTTCTCCTAGCATTATATATCTAAATGAAAGATAGGCCTTGGTTAGGGGAAACTTTGTCTAGCTGCCAGCCCTGCTGTCTCGGGTTTCCCTCTATGAAGTATCACCTGCAGTCATTTTCCATGGTTAGAGTCATCTTTCTGGGATATCATGACAGAATGGGCACGCTATCTGTTGTCTTAGTTCACTTTAAATGCTGTAGCAAAAGGTTATACACTGAGTACTTTATAAAAAACAGAAATTTACTTCTCATAATTCTAAAGGCTTTCAGTCCAAGATCAAAATGCTGACTTTCTCATTCTGAGAAGACGCCTTCTGCTGTACTCATGTGATGGAAGGAAGAAGGTAATTCTCATGGCCTCATCTACAAAGACACATCTCTAAAGATGCTAATCAATTCCAAAAGTCCTTGCTTCCTTTAGTGGTTAGATTTTAAGATATAAATTTGGAGGGATATAAATAGTCACGTCAAAGTATCTATTGTTCTTAATAACTTTCCAAAACTTGTCTCCTTACCAGTATTTTAAGAAATTCCACACTTCCCTAAGTAGAGGTGGATCTTGCCTTCACCCTCCAATCACTTTATCTTCCTCCTTCCTTTTGAAGGAATCAAACGTAGTCACCAAAAATTGTCTTTAGATCCTTAACTGGTGTCTCTTCAGAGTAGGACACAGGAAAGATCGATGTAGTGAAAGCAGATGCTGGTGCCATACTTACTCTTCACATGAATTTACCCAATTATACTATTACGATCCATCCTCTCCAGAGGAAGTTATTAATACAGTTATTCAAAACAATCAATCTTAGATTTTAAGTTCTGTGTAAGTTACCCATCAATCAAGTGAATGATAAACACACAATAGATTATTGTTTAAAATAGCTAGGAACAAATCCCCAGGCTTCAAACTTTGACCTCTACAACAAAAGACAATCAAAGATACAACTAAAATTTAATTTTAAAACAAATTTTATCACTAAAGATAAAATTAAAGTTGCATATCAATTCTACATCAACCACTTGAAATCTCTTTCAGTGCAGACTCTGTATTACAGAATATTTATATAAAGTGAGACTTACAAACCTTTCTTTTTACGCAGAAATATATAAAATGTAGGTGTAAAATTATTCCAAATATTGCCTTTCATTCTGGTTAGAGAAGTACACTGTGATTTCCATATCAGAAAAAGTCACTTAGGGGAGATGGCTCAGTGGAATAAGTGCTTCCCTGGCAAGCGCAAGGGCCTGAGTTCAATCCCCAGTTCCACCAAAACAAAAACAAAACAAAACAAAAAATTCCACAGAAAAAGCCACTTGACTCCTTTGTGCTCCATTTACAGTTGTGTCATTCCTGTGCTTCCCTTTGTTTATAGCGAAGCTCAGCTTCCTATGTGCTGTCTCCAGCTCTCCAGTGACTGAAGCCCACTTAACCATAGTTTTACCTCCACAGCACTGCTAAAGTACATTGCCATAGCTGGTAATGGCTGTCGCATTGCTGAGCTGAACTGGCAGCTCTCACAACTGTGTATCATCTCCTTCATTCATTTTCTAAGTCTTTGGGCACATTGAGTCTAGCGATGTTCTCACTACCGCACACCAGCAGTCTCTAGCTCATTTGCTACTTGTGACAATCTCTTCTTAACTATCAATGGAGAAGTGGCTGAGGAGTCAGTCTTGGCATCTCTTCTCTTTCATATATGTAAACACCTTCTTGGTTATTGTCCACATATTGATAGCTCTAGATGTTATCTTTATGCTAACAACTCCCAAACATGTATCTCAGGCCATACCTAGTTAATCTGCAATTTCATATAGCACCTCTACCTTAAAACACTAGTTGCAGTTTAACAGAAACATAATATTTAATACATACAGAACTAAAGGATTTAAAATTGTTTTCTAAGATTTAAAAATAGAGTTCACCAGCTCTATTAAAATCAAAAATAGAACTTCATTTTCTGAAGAATAAAGCCAAAGTTACTCAACTTTTTTGTACCTTGCAAGTTTCTTCATTAATTGAACTATTCACAGAATAATTCATAGATTCTAGGGATGTTATAGATCTTATAAAATTTCTAAATTAATCAATAATCCTTCAGAAGTACTAAAGAAATTTCTTTTCCCAACTCTGTACATTCTTTTTACTCAAAAACAAAACAAAGCAAAAACAAAAACAAAGCAATAGAAGTTACATCCCAAAGGAATAGTTATCTTTGCAGTCTTAGCTCAGAAAATAGCAACCGATACCCCGTGTCACCACTGTCATTAGTAATACTGGTCAGCTTTTTCTTCCTTCACAAGATAAAAGAGGATATATTGTACATTTCGCATAGATTTATTAGAAAATCATGATCATGTGACCATATCTATTATTTTAGTCAGTTCAGAATAGAAACCTAATGTGAAATAACTGGAAAGACAAGATACTTCTAGAAACATGGTCATTTTCTAAGGAATTCTCAATATGATACAAATGTGCTACTACAATACTAAAGACTATGTTTAATTTGGGGGATTTTATTCTGCCTGGGGTAATCTTAGACTCTCTTCCATCTATTCTACAGAATTGAATATAATATGCATTATATTTTTTACTGTTCAAGAATTATGGTAAGAATTGCAAATTTTATGTAACTTTTGAAATTCTAATAAATTCTGCTGCTTTGTAGCCACTGTTTTAAAATGATAACTTTTCTTTTTTCTTTCATCCAGTACCAGGAATCAAACTCACAACCTCATGCTTGCCAGGCAGGCTTTGTATCAGTGAGCTAAATCCCCAACCCTATCAGTGTTGTACAATGTAACTCCCAATCCCTGGGCACTGTTCCATAAGTCAAAAGAAAATCATTTGAAAGTATTTCCATGTTAATGCTGTGATGAATTTGAAAGGAAGATGCCACTATCTTTAAAGACAATTGAAAACAGGTTTAAAGCCTCACGTAAACTTTGTTCCATAATATGCACAATGAATAAAATCAATTGCAGAGGAAAATATATAAATTGTTAAAGCATAAAAATTCTTTACAAAACTCTAATGATAATATCATTATAATAGAAGCTTGCATTTACTGAGAAAAATCACTGTACACAATAAAATTATATATATACATATATATATAATCTCATTCAGACCTCATGAAAAAATTATAACCAGCTTGTAAGTTTATAATATATGTAGTTTTTAAGTTACTGTCCAGAAATTATCTGACTAGTAAAGAACAAAGACAAAATTTCAACCCCAATTTTCTTTGACTGTAAAACTCATTTTATTTACTATGAGTTAAGTAGGCTTCTCTATAGTTATGAGGAACCAATTTACTTGAACTACTAGAAGGAGAGAGGCATAGAGAGATCAGTAATGTGAATTTGTGGCCCTTGGGATTAACTCTGGCATTCCTGTAGGAAAAAAGATCAAAGAAATGTATAAGAGACCTAAAATTTACCAGTGTAGAGTCTGAGGCAAATTGAAGTACACTGCACTAGTACTGATGTCTGAGGCAGTCTAGTCTGGTTTGTGAGTGAAACACTCACCAAAGCTTCATGGATGGTGAGAAAATCAGTGTTTGCTGTGTACCAGACACCTCATTAGGTCCTGGAGATACCGAAAAAGGGAATCAAATGAGAGTTCATAGCTGAGCCCGAGGTAAGAAGGAACAGAATCATAAATTATCTTCAATGGCAAGCTTCAGAATGTCTGTGTTTTATTCAGAGGTTGATAGATGACTGTGCAAGGCAGAACATGGTGTGATATAAATTTCAAAAGATCAATCCATTTGACAAATGTATATTGAGAATCTCCCACGATCCTGGAATTGTCAGATAGTAGTGGAAACACAGTGATAAATGCCTGCTAGAGGGCTATGAGGAGCAATGTCCAGAAAAAGAGGGGGCAGACCTGACTTAATCATTTCATCACATTCCTTGACAGCAGAGACAGACAGACAGACAGACAGACAGACAGACAGACAGACAGACAGGAGAGAGAGAGAGAGAGAGAGAGAGAGAGAGAGAGAGAGAGAGAGAGAATTTAATTTACTTCCAGCTTTCTGTCAATTTACTCATCTTAGAAAGAGAGGACTGAATTCTTTCAGAATTGAAAACAAGCAACGGAATACTGATGATTTTCAAACATTATTTAGGATATACTTTAAAACTCCTAAGAATTATCTATTTCAAAATCAACGTGTTTTCTAGATTGCTTGGAATTTTCCTCACCCCAACTCAATCCCAGTGGATCTCAAAAACTGCTCAATTGTGATTTGCCCCAACTTTTATCTATTAAGGAACTGTCAGAGAACCATTCCATGAATTAATCAGATGAAAAAGACTACGTAAGGCTATTGCAGTAGGAGCCAAGATTACTCCAGAGAGAGAGAGAGAGAGAGAGAGAGAGAGAGAGAGAGAGAGAGAGATTGGATTTAAATCTAGGAAAAGAGAAGTGGAAATATTTTCAAATGCTAGAATGAGGTAAGTAAAAAGCACTGAAGAACTTAGATGGCGGAGCAGTCACTATAGTTTGATGGCTTGTGTTCGATTGTTGGCACGTACTGAAGTTGGCTTCTACCTTCTCACAAAATCTGGAGTCAGGAGCTCTTTCTGCCTTGATTATATCTCAAAATCATGGCTCCACTAATCTTGAGAAAAAAAAACTCTTGGGTGTTAAAATTGCTAAGATTTGGGAGAGCATTTACATCCTGCAAGTGCAGGGAAATAATTTATAGATGCAAGTTTTCAAAAGTAAATGAAGTAAGAATAGGAGAGTCAGAAAACTACAGTGACTAAGAAACTTTTCTAAAGTTTACTCAAGTAGAGAATGTTAAGGCCGTCTGTGTCATAACTAGCACTGGGTAACTCAATATTTTTATATAACATTTGTGTTCATAAAACAGCCTCCCATTTCACTGAAATTATTGATGATGGATTGCTTTGATGGTTGGTATGATGCTGTAGAAATTTTCTACCTGTGATCCTCTAGCTGACTTCAGGTTCAGAAAAATCTCTTCTAAATGTGAATTGTGCACATCTGCATATTTTTCCATGTTTTCAAGAAGTCATGTATCAACACTTAAGCATACATCTAGATAATAGCTCTGAGGCTAGTTGATGTCTGAGAAAGCTGCTATGAAAGGAAAGAAGCCTTCTTTTCCATTTTTATATTTTGACACTTGTACATAAAATTGTTGGTCATAAATAATAAATAAGATTTTATTTATTTATTTATTTATTTATTTATTTATTTATTTATTTATTGGAAACCAGGGATTTAACTCAGGCCCTTGCACTTGCCAGGGAAGTGCTTATTCTACTGAGTCACCTCCCCGGCACCCAAGAATTTAATTTTAGAAAGTAAATCTAATGATGAAATCTGTCTGAAGAGTTGTTACAAAAATACATTTAAGCTTAATTTTAAAAAGTTTAAATGTTTCTTTAAACCAGCAGCTAAGTGTGAATTGAACAGCAAAGGGTCAACAGTAGCTCAACGCTTCAACAAAGAAGCACCAGGGCAAGAGTCGTATAAGGTGTTTGTGGTAGCAGGACAAAGCAAATATTTGACTAGTGGAAAAATCATGGTGCAGTAGGCAGCTGAGTTTGATAGAAATATTACAGGTAGTCAGACAAAGCCAGGCCCTCAGAAGGTCCCAGTAGGGAAGACAAGATACCTTGCAACTGAAAGAGCAAAAGACACTCCTGCTGTGGGCCAGACCTCAAACAAAAGATCAAATAAATGCATACCTCCCTAAAGATAAACATCCAGGACTGATATTCTAAATAGGTCTCTATCACCTTGAGAAAGCCCAGAAGAGTCAGTAACTCCACTCCCTACAGGTAAGCCCCTATTCTATATTCATGCCCACTTGTTATGTGACTTACCCTCCCATTTGGTCCCAGATTTAATCAATTTTACCTGAGCAGTTATACTTGTAATCTTATTGATTGACCATAGTTTTGTCCCACCTCATGTGCCAGTTCCCATGTTTTCCACCTTAGATCTGCCTCACTTCATGACTTTGCTCTACAAAAATCCCTGGAAAAAGACAGGTTCCTGGGCACCACCCTCAGGTCCCTCTCTGTTCTGCTCTAGGACAGAAGCTTTCTTTCCCCCAATAAATACATTCTGCTCTTAACCTCTGTTGTTCCTAAAATTCATTCTTCAGTATCAGAGAACACAAACTCATCCCAGGTATATTTCAGGTTGGGAGTTTCATTCCCCTATATGTATAGTGGTAAAATTCATACCTAAAAGTTGAAAACAAAAACAGAGCATCTGAAAGATAATTCCCTAAGTAAGGAATGTGAAAATTAATGGTGCCTTATGTTTTCCTGCTATATATTGCAAACCTGTTAAAGTCCCCTTGTGAAAGAATGTCTCTGGTCCCTTTTTGTTGAATGTATTCTAACATGGTTTATTAGACAGAATCATAAAACTATTTCTTTAACTGCAGCTTATCTTTTTGTTCCTTTCACAGTACATGACTTTGCTTGAGGCAATGTTCAGTATCTGCTGCTTTGTCTTAAGCCTTTTTTTGTCTGTATATCCAGCTGGTTGTGTTAATCATTATTATCTTAGATTCTTCAGCTCTTTACCAGCCAGACATCCAGAAATCATACAATTTTTTAAGCTTCCTGCTGGAGGACACCATGTAGAGAATTTATGGTCTTTCTCTTCCAGACAGAGCAAGTCACTGTTGAAAGGAGAAAACTCAAGGAAGACCAAGTTCTCCTTAGGAAATGTGAGAACTGGATAGATAGATAGATAGATAGATAGATAGATAGATAGATAGATAGATAGATAGAAGTGTATACATATAGCATATGTTTAGTATGTGTAATATATATGTATGTATATATATATATAATTAAGAACTTATCTCAGAGATAATTGCAATACAGTTACAATTATTCATTTTAGGTTGTTTTTGATCAGTAAATTAAGCATATCTTTTATGAAGACTGCATCTCTTAACCACTAAGCAAAAACTGCTTTTAAGCAATATTTTAAGTAACATTGATAAATATCTCAAGGCGGAATAAATAAAAACCTTAAGACAATTCATTAAAGAAAAATTTCAGGAAGGACTGCATGTCTAGAAGTCTTTTCACATGCTGGTTTTGTTGTTTCATTTTCATTTGTCACTTCTAAAATAAAAGTAAAGTTTTCATTATTGTTAAAGTATCTTAGTCATTTCAGCATGATGAGAGTTCTTTTTTGGCTTATAAAAAAGTAGTTTTAAGCTCTGATAATATTTAACCAAGAGCTCAAAAGTTTACTTTCGCAAAAGTAAATTGCTTGATTTGTATGAGACGCCATTATCTCATTTTTAATTATAAACAATGTATATTGAAAAGTTAAGATGTTTTTTATGAGGTGTTATAATACATATGATTATTTTACAAACAACGGTACCCCAAATATAAGATCAGATTTTCTAATTAATAAAGAAATTATTTCCTAATAAAGATACTCGGCCTCCTAGAAAATGACTATTTGGACAGGCCAAATAGCTCAGCAGATTACAAGTCTGCTTAGGGAGACCCAGTTGCCGGGTTCGATCCCAGCGTGCTGTGCCAGCCCTGCTCCCAGGGTGCACTGAGACAGCGATTGAGACTGGGTGTGGTGGAGCACGCCAGTAATCCCAGTTAGAATCACTACAAGTCTGATCTATGTAGTAAGATACTGTAGACTCTTCCTAAAATAGAAAAAAAAAGAAAATGAGTATTTAATCTGTATAATAAAGAGACATAATATTTCTAAAATCTTTAATAATTATATTTAATATCTATACTTTAATATAAATAAATGAAGACAATATGAACAAATGTCAAAATATAAGATATGGATATATATTATGACATATTTAAAATTAATGTAAAGTCACCCTGATGCTATTAATCTTATAACAGTGAAATATAACATTGATATGACTATATTCTTAAATATGGTCTTAAAAGTTTGCATATTATTTCCAGTACTTCAAATCCTGGAGTAATTTTCAGGGAAAATACCTCTGCCAAAGACTAAAATGAAAAGGATATATAGAAAAATAACTTAATGTTCAGGAGAAAGAAAATATAAATGGGAGCCAAGGAGATGGCTCAGTGGAATAAGTGCTTCCCTGGCAAGTGCAAGGGCATGAGTTCAATCCTTGGTTATGCCAAAAAAAAAAAGGAAAAAAAAGAAGAAGAAGAAGAAAGAAAACATAAATGGCTTAGGCAAGTGCGTATATACTAAAGCTATAAAGGTAAATGGAGAGCAAACTCAGGCATGATAGGTTAAGCACACACTAACAAACATAGATGTGCATATGTTGGTAAAATAAAACAATAGCAAAAGGAAAAAGAAAGAGTAACAAACTAAAGACTTGATTTGTGAAATGGAAAATTATAGAATTATAATTGTTTTTTTTTCTTTTTGTTGATTTCTTTTGTAACTTTTGGTATCTTTATTTTGCAGTAAAAAAGTTTACAAGATATTAACTAATACATATTATATCTTTAATTCAACTGACAGAGTTAACATTCATTCAGCTATGGTACACATGGAAATATATTAGTAGCACTATTTTGCTAGCTAGATAAGATAATCAATTTTTTTAATTTTTTTAATGTAGTTAGTACAAGGTCTACAGGGTCTCACTACACAGATCGGACTCATAGTGATCCCCTTGTTTTCAGCCTCCCAAACACTGGGATTTCAGGCACACACCACCACGCCCAGTCTCAATGGCTGACTCAGCGCGCCCTGGGGGCAGGAATGGCACTGCACACCAGGGATCAAACCCCTGTCCCTGCGTCTGCATAAGCAGGTGCTTTAATCCACTGAGCTATTTGGCCGACCCAAGATAATCAAATTTTAAAATAACTGCAGAGTAAACATATTGTTAACATATTATTCATAATTATACTCTTTAGTACTTACCTAAATCAGTCGAAAATGTATGTCACACAAACTCTATAGACATTCACAGGAGCTTTATTCCAGTTTGCCCAAAATCAACTGATTCCAGGAAAAATAATAGTTTCACCAATCAATTAGGGGTTGACGGGAGTCAGGTGATTGACAGAGCTTTACTTAGGACCATCCTATCGTGGGCCTGGGGGTTTCTTATCTCATCCTGTAATTATTTCCCTAGATTTGGAGTGCACAATTTGAAAAGATATGCTCTGTAGCTGGCAGAATTCCTACACTTTTTCCCTAGACATGTGCAGTTAAGGCTACTATGATAAGGAAAGTCAGACAAAACCCAAGAGAACATCTAGTAAACCAAAAGGAGTACGGAGTTCCCGGAGGGATTGGTGCAGATTATTGCCACCATCAAAAACTTGGAAGGGACAGGGGTGATGAGTCTCATTGCATGCCTATTTAACTGGCCTACTTGGTCTGTATTGAGGAAGAATCGATCTTAGAGAATAGGAATGAATTTGTAAACTTAAGTAGGGATCGTAACTGAAGTTGCTGTATCACACATGATTTTGCTGCTTGAGAAAACAGAAAGAACTCCATTTATATGGTACACAGCTATTATCTGGCAAGTGTCCTTTGCTTTATCTTTGTCAATCAAGTCCTTTAGCTGTTTGCTTTCAGCTGGAAAGGCCAACAATACACCTTTACAGCCCTACTTCAGGGATACTTATTTCATAATACTTTTTAGGGCCGGGGAGATAGCTCAGTGGAATAAGCACTTTCCTGGCAAGTGCAAGGGCCTGAGTTCAATCCCCAGTTCCGCAAAAATAATAATAATAATAATAATAATAATAATAATACTTCTTATAAGAAACTTTATGGTCTTTCACTTTTAAAAACTGTCAGACTGGTCCATAGCATCAGTGATATTATCCTTATGTGATCCAGCAAGCAAGAAGTACCCCCCACCAAGTCTAAACTAATTAAGAAGTAATGTTTATTATGACAGAAGGTTGGAAATAAATTCAACAACTTAGTCTTATATCTGTGAAATTTCTAGAGGTCCAGCAGCATGGGGCATGTTAAAATAACACTTCCACTGTGAAGGACAAGTTATTGACTCTAAAAATAAGTTATAACACCTTGGTGGTCATCTTTGAATTTTGGAGGGGGCAGATATCTCATTTGAAAGTGTTTCTCCTGCCCACTTATTACATGATCTAAAAAGCTGCTAGTTCTGAGTGAGGCTATTTGCCATTTGGGTCACATGACTCTGTAGATCCAATGGTTCTTGAAATAGCAGTGAGAGGTAACAATGCTCTTTGGAACCTTTGGCAGGAAACTATAGGTAAATCTCCACACAGGAAAAGTTGTGCTCTTATTGCTGTACTGTCCCTTTTCCAAACAGCCTTTGCTCTTCTACCAGCCTGATACAGACTGAATGGTCAATGGCCACTGATTTACCTACAGCCTGAACAGCTTCTCATGAATTGAGTACTACCTAACACATGACGATACTGAGCATGGAACACAGCTATCTAACACACTAAGCACAGAAGTACTCCATCAATGAGAGTGGCACAGAAGTAGTTAGGCTTTGGAAGACCATGATGGTACAATAAGTTAGATGGAGAAAGGTAGCTCATAGGCCTAAGGTCTCAGCCTTAACCTGTTACTTCACTTCTGGGGAGGGCTTCCTAGGATTAGTTGGAAGGGGAAGAGAAGACTCTGGTCTAGTTTCCAGATGATTCAACATTGGATATAATCATTACCTGAAAGAAGACAGCTGTAGCACCACAGGCCCCTTTCTCGTACATCCTCAAAAGGCATAGGTGAGCAGAATCTGCCACTGTGCACAGTATAATTAGTGACTTTGGTTGTTTTTCTTGTTTAGAAGGCCATACATGAATCTGTATAGTGACATATAGGCTGAAAACAATACTATGACTGAATGGTCAGGAGATGCGACAGTGAGAAGGAAATGTACCAAAGTAGTATGAACAGACCTCTACCTTCAGGTTGAGGAAAAACTTATGAAAATAACTGTATCTCATGTAAATTTTTACCACAGAGCAAATGCATCAGAAAAAGATTTTAATTCCCAAGTAGATGAGATTACTTAGTCTGTTAAACAGTCTTTTCTCAAGGCACCCCTGTCATTATCCAATAGGCTTATGAATGAATTGTCCACTGTGTCATGTATAGAGATTATGCATAGGCTGGATTTCCACTAAGTGGACTTGACTATAAATGGACACTCTAGCTCCAGGTAAGTGACAATGGCTTGTACAGCAAGGACAAGTTTCTTCAAAAGAATATTTAGCTGATAGTGTTTCTCCTATAGCAAGATATGTTGATCCAGGAATCAAGAGGTGAGAGTGGTAATAGCACAAAACTGACTTCTAGTGACCAAATAGCAGAGTTTTGCTTCCTCTTCCCACAAGTTTATGCTCTTTTGGCCTACAGTTAATACGTGTACTGCTTCCACTGAAAAGTATGATGAATCTACTATAGGCCTTTGAGTCAAAAGGCGAAGAGGAGAGCTACTGTGCCCATGACAGTGATTGCTACTTCCTACTAAGATGAAAACTGAATTACTACTGTATGCAAACAAGGAACAATATGTCTGAATCAAAGGCAGTCTCTGAGGGCATCGTTTACTATGTCTTCTGATCAAGGTCAGTGGAGGTGAAGGTTTTTAAATAAGGAAGGTTTATATCACTCTACAAGGTAATGAACCAGTCAGTCTACTGACAACAAAAGGAATTTTCAGTTTGTAAATGAAGGGTGCAGTTATAAAAATCAGCCACAATTAAAGTGCCAGTTATGAGTGTTTCTTTCTTATTTTGTTATGGGCATCTTGAATATATATATAAAATGTCTTTTGTTGCTTTATTATTTCCACATCATGCAATTTTGTTTCATAAGCTATTGGGTATTAGAGAGAAGAGCAATCAACTCTAAAGGACCTTACTTTTCCTCTGGAAAATAGTTTAATACATTTTCTGATGAAAATAGAATAGTTGCATAGTCCACTACAGCTTGAGGGAGTGTGGTTCCAACATAGTACCCTAGAGGACAGCAAAATTCAAGGAAGGCCAAGTGCCTCATATGAACTGTCATGGCATCTGCAGATTGTCTGTGTATATCTCCTGTAATGGCTAGGGGTAATGACAAAAAAAAAAATCTGTATGTCTTTAGGCCTAAGATAATTTCTTCTGATATTTTCAATTGAAAATTGATAAAATCTCTATGCAGAGGCTGAGGATACAGAGAGTCACCTGAATTATTTTAGAATTATAATCTTACTGTTGTTCTTATTTGAAGATTAAGCATGTTTGAAGGAAAAGCTTATGAGTGTGAAGGCCACAAGGGATGGATTTATGATATTAAAGTTTCCATATCAATTTGACTGGACCAGAAATCCAATGAAACCATATTTCTGGATGTGTCTCTGAGATTATTTCTGGAAGAGATTAGCATTTGACTCAGTAGAGTGAGGAAAGCAGACTCCTCTATGAAACATGAGTGGGCATGATCCAATCTGTTGAGTGTCTGAGTGGAACAAGAGTGGAGAGAGGGACAATTTCTGGGATATCAGTGTTCTGCCAATGGAGCAGGACTTACAATTGCAACCTGAGTAGCTTTTAGGCCTCTGGGTTTGGATTGGAATCTACAGTCTTGACCCTCCTGTGCCCAGGCCTTCCCACTTAGATTAGAATCTACACCATGAGTTCTGTTTGCAGGCTTTCAGACTCAGACAGGAAACATACCACCTACTTTCCTGGGTCTCCAGCTAGGAGACAGCAGATTGCGCGACTTCTGGAATTCCATATTCCATGAAGTGATTTCCTATAATATATCACTTTATGTAAAAAGCAGTTCTACATATTGGTTCTGTTTCCCTGAAAACCTTGATAAATGTAATGTTCTTCAGTAGATAGACTGTGACACAACTAAAGAATGGAATATTATTCAGTGCTAAAAAGAATGTTACAGAGTCATGAAAAAAACATGGAGAAAGCACAAGTATATATTTCTAAATGAAAGACCCCAAACTTAAAATTGCATGTATATATTTTCCAGACTATGACATTCTGGAAAATTCAAAACTATTAGGACAGGGAAACAAATCCCAACCATGGGATAGGAAGAGGAAAGGATGAACCGAGTGAACACAAAAGTTTAAAAAGATGTATCTTCCAAACACAGTTAATTATTGGAGAATTATACAATATGATATTATAAAATATGAAATCCATGTTAAGAATAATGAATCCATGTATGAGAAAATTCATGTGCATCCATTATCTCATAACGCTTAAGTATTTTATACATATGTGTAACACATATACTAAAATTAGAGCAATACATAGAAGATTAGCCTGACTCCCACACAAGGATGACATGCAAATAATGTTTAAGCATTTAGACAGTAAATTAAATATGGCAATAGATATTGAAATAGTGTTTTATAGTGAGGTAAAGTTTTAAACTATGTATTTCAATCACAAACTTCTAGGAATTTCAACATTTTAATTGATTCAGTTAGTAAAAAATGTCTTCGATCACGTTGTACATCCTCTGACATCTCTGCTTTGAAATGTAGACTGTTACATATTCATTGTCTTTGAAAGATGAGTTCGCTGTTGCTAGTCTATAGTCTATCTTGTGATTTATTTCAAAGATAAAATGAATGTCTTAATCTTACGCTCATAGTTACTGAATCCTGGTTTTTTTAATCAAAAATTGATGGCAAATATATTAAAATGTATTATTTATCCTTCTACAGTGTTTTCCTTCTTACAATAAATCCTGAATAATCATTAAAAATCTTTTTCAAGTGACTAAATGTAGACACCTTCTCTGTCCTGAGCTCAGCTTCTTAATAGCCTTTCGTAATCAACACAATATTTTTAGTCATCTGAAGACTTCTGCCTATGAATTATGGGAAAGTGTTGGATTTGTTAACTTTTTTTTTTCTTTCACTGTATCCTTCTACCTATGGACGATGTCAAAAAATATCATAGCATAAATTTATACATATCCCTTCCACACAAATGGAATGACACTTCTTTATAGTATGAGGCTGAAACAGAGATCCATTTTCCAAACTTGAGACAAAAGACATCTTTATAATGTTCCATCTACAGAAAGAAATATTTGAAACATAATAACTATGGGGGGTATCTGTCGCAAAAAATATGAATGAATAGTTCTTCACTAGTCCTTAACTTTACTACCAATCAGATGGAAAAAAATTACCTCCAGAATTATGAGGATTAAATTGGAAAATATAAGTGAAAATTTAGTATGAATCATAAAATGTCCTATAAATATTAGGTACTACATATACCTAATCATTTTACAACTTTAGAATGAGAGAAAGTTAGGCAAACCAAGTAAGAGATACAAAGAAAGATGAAGACACTGGTTATGTTTTGAAGACATCAATGAGAAAAACAGCTACATATGTTTTACAATCCTTGTACCACAAATTCCTTATTATTATGGTCATACAGGGTAACAGGAAGCATAAAAATAATAAACCATAATGAAAACAGAACACAAAGGAAGAGCCAAGAAAAGTATGTGAATAATTTAATCAGTTCATCCCCAGCTCATTTGCCTTTTATTCTTCATTTCAGTTAGTTACATGTCCATTGGTTATCACCAAGGTTATGCATGCACCTTGAAATGTTCACAAAAGGTTCACAATACAGGGGTTTATAGTTATATATTATATTCAGAATCCCAGGGGAACTAATCAATTCTATAAATATTGATTAAGCAAGATGAAAAACTCTTACACAGTTTCAACTACAACAATATTAAAGACAGGTACAAGCGTCATCTGCCACAAAACTCACAAAGAAGTAATTGGTTGAAGAATATCTCTTTTATGCAAAATATACATCTTATGATATAATTTAATATTCTATTATATACTGACATTATTCCTTGATCATTTAATAAAAAAATACTCTCATTGCCAGAATTTTATATTTTGTAATATTTATAATTGAGGTAACAATGACAAAAGACTTAAACTAGTAATACTCTTGCTGAAATTCTTTTAAGCCACAGCGATTTTTCCAGAACTAAACAAATATGAGACTAAAAATTGGTCAATTTCGATAAACAGACACTTAAATTTTGTAACACAATTAACAAGCTGGTAACATAAGTGTTTTGTAAGACAACAATATAGTCAGTTAAGGATCCATCCATAAAGTAGAAATACATAAAATTAAGACAGATCTATACTACATCAGTATACTGCCTTGTATAATTCACAGCACAACCTACGTCAGGCCCCTGAGGATGAATGCAAAGAAACATGGGCCTTAATTGAAGCTTCAGAGATGTTTGTCATGAACTTGGCTTCCCTCCATGTGAGATGGCCAAAGCTGTTGATCCATGCACACATACTGGTATTTACAGTTGTTGCATCGTGGCCACTGGTCAGTGTCCATGCAGATCACTCACACGGGGAACACCAGAGCAGTTCCAGCCACAGTTCTCTTCTTGCACAAGTGTTAAATGCCTTGTGAAGATGTAAGGCCCTCTCCCAAGCATGACCCGGTCCAATCAGGGCATGTTCGGTAGCAGAAGTTGTTTCCAGTACAATCCTTGGTATGGCTAAATTCCAACGTCCCTTTTTCAGCAGTCAAAAATCCATGACAAATTCTGTATAAAACTGCAGTCAATAACAGCAGCACCAGACAGCATTTTAATTCCTCTACCATAAATGTGTGTGATTATGATGTTTGGTGTTATCAAAAGGATCACAGTATCTCTAAATATCAGATATGTATATCTGGATAAATACACCACTGTGCAAGATCTGTGACATGCTGTTCATGCTCTAGGACTCAAGGATACAAAATAATATATGTTTCCTGTCCAATAATAAGTGACCATTGTCTTTGTAACAAAAAAATGACAACTAGGAATTAATCAGTAATCTTAGGGTTTCTAGATACCTTAAAACTACTTATTTCTCTGCTTATATCATTGTATTTCTCTCCTTTTATATGCCAAACACATCGGATACCCTGTTGCTTTCACATTTGGTGCAGACATGTAAACTTCTTTCCACTTAAACTCAGCGAGACTCCCTAGGGATTTTACTGCAGTGTACTGACGAATGCTGGTCGCTATGCTAGGCAGTGGAAATTGACACTGCATTGTGCAACCAAATACCATGGCAAAATTGCTGCTTAAATGCTGCCTATCACAAAGATTCATAGTGCATACTAATCTAGGTAGTATACAGGACATCATTAACCTGTTCTCAGAGCAGAGAGGCTACCTCAAAGAGCAAAGAAGACAAGAGACTGGGAGTGAAGGGATCGAGTAATAAAATTGGGAATACCTTATGAAGGCATTTCTACATTTCATGGAGACAAACTGGCAAATATAGTTAAGACAGGGCGTTAAGACAGAAAGACAGAAACAACATACAGGACAAAGCACCGGATTAAACACTGCCTGGAAATCTGATCTTTTATTTGATTCAAAATTTTAAGGCTAGTTTAAAAAGCCTGTGAATACCAGTAACTGTTGTAATTTCAACAAAAATTAATGAATTCAAAATAAAGGAGGAGGGTAAAAGGACACCAGAGTTGGCATTTTGCTTCTGAACATAATGACAAATCTTGGCATTAAAAAGTTACTCTAGTACCAAGCAGCAACCTGTAACAATGCAAGCCTGGCTGGCAGTTACCTTTCTGTCATGGTTTTGTGCCTTCCCCCAGCCATGAAGTAAGTGATCTGACCTCGGCTTGCGTGTAATGAGTAGTGAAAACCTCTCTACAGTTATGTGTACAAACAACCTAAGACATTCAGAACTCCAAATCAGCACTTTTGGAGAAAATTTAAACTATCTTAAAGCAAATATTTCTACCACAGAAGGAGGGGGAAAGTGATAAGGAGAAGCTCATCGTCTTGCCCCACATTTCAACCTGCAGAACACTCAACCAGTGCTCTCATATCAGTGGGATGATCTGATGCGAAGTATCCTGGAGCCATAGTTCCCGATCTCTGTGACATTGCTTTCGGCGACAGGGACAAGATGATCCATACAGATGAACTGACCAGAGTCACGCTGTGTGCATTTCAGATGGGATCCCAGACATCTTCCGAATGGTTTAATCATGAGAAATGAAGTTTCAATAAAGTAGCTGGCATGTGGAAGCACGCTTTTTAAATGTCTCCCTGAATATACGTTTATGTGTTAGTGTACTGGCCAATATCTGACACTATATGTCATTTTATTGCAAGGGGATATCAGGCCAATTAATAGAGAGCAGTAATAATCCTACTTTAGATAATCTTTAAAGCCAAGATAGGATTTGTTAGCTACTCAAGTGACATTTCTGACTTCAAGTAGTAGACTCATGCAGGACTAATACTGTATTCATGGAGCCCAGAATAATTCTACTTTTAGTTATTTCCATTATGGGTTAAACAGTACTGGAATTAATACAACTTAGCCAGCTGACGCAGTTGGGTTACAAGATAGATGGGATGGGAGATCGAGAGCGTCTCAGAGGACAAGGAGAGTTGTAGGGTGACGTGACTGGAGACAGCCTCAGAGCATTGCCGGCCAACCCTGCTATGTTGTTTAAGCTTCGAGACTTTTCATATCCTTTTATGAAAAAATGCACAGACATCAGTCGAATTCAACCAGAAAACAGACACAGACCAACAATATCATGCAGAGTTATCAAAAGTGCTATTTTTGAGCTCAAAAATAATTCAGTATTGATCCAATTTGTAAGTCAAAAGAAAAAATGAAACTCACTGTAATGGTCATTCCCAAACAATTAAGCCAGCTATCACAAATTACAGTTGTAACTGTCAAAAATAGACATTTTCCAGATTAGAATTATATGGATTTAACTTCAGCATGGAATATGTGAGAACTCTTAAAGCAAAGCAACTTAAATAAGATAGGCCTGTGATTAACATTTTTAAATTTCAGAATGTGCTTCTGAAAATAAAAGAAATAATGAACCATTTTTCTCTTTTCACTTTTATTACTTGATAAGCCAATGAAGCATGCTTAATGTTCAGTGAACAACTCTTTTTTTTCCTGCACATTCTTTCCTCTAGGTTAATAGGGTTTAAATGATGATTCTTAAATAATGGAACTTAATACCATTATCCAAGTGATATAAAATGGGGTGCTCCTTCCTAGTCACTTGGAAAAACATATATGAAAAGAAAGTGACTTAAATAAAAATGGTGCCACAATTTAAGTGGCATACATATGAATTTGATTACATATTTTCAGCCAACTGCTTCCCTTTCCTTCATCTCTCAGAAATTGAGAATTTTTTTTTAATTTTAATTCCCCTTCTTTCTATTATCTTTTATCCTAATAGTTTATTTATGAGAACCATAGAAAATAAAACAGCCTCTCACAGACTGACCTGCTGGTTTTAATTACTCAAGCAACACTCCGTTAAGGGCTCTTTCGGATGGATTCATCTTTCAACATTTTTATTGCAAGATACTAATAGGCAATTTAATGTATCGTAGTATTTTTAATACAAAATATTAACAGGTAATATAATGAAGTAGGGCTCATCTAGTGTAAAGTTTGAAAAGAAAAGCTTTAAAAGCAGGACAAATAATGATTTAAAATGCCCTGTTACACAGTTTGGAAGTGAATATTCTGACAGTTCCAGTGAAGAGCTGGTAGACAGTAGGCAAATAAATTGCATTTGGAGCAAGCAGAGGTGAGTCAGGACATGCAATTCTGGTGAGTTTATTTGTGTTTTTTGTGTAACACACTGTCAACTCCACTGAGTACACAGCATGCTTGATGACCACAGAAGCAAGAAGAACTGAGTGCTTTGTTTGTCCTCACCAGCTATTCCTTCCTTTAACCATCTTTTGATAGAGCTTCCAGGGTAGAGGCACTGCTCCTCCTCCACTTCTCACTGCCAGAGGAGAGGTGACATACCTGATTACCTGACTTATGTGAGGTCACCACAGAGATAGATATGGATCACAAGAAGTCGACGACAGGAAGACCTACCCAGGAAAAAGGGGACTGACAAACAGCCGTTCCCCACATATGCAGTCCTTAGCTCTCAGCTGGCTGCACTTCTTCTTTGAGATTTTTGCAAATGGAAATTTATATAATCCATTAATCATCATTAAGCATTCTAGGATATAATTTCTGTTAATTAAAAAAGTATCTCCCAGTGATTGTTGGTGTCCTTTGTAATAAAATGTGAGAGATGGCATGTATTTTATTCTGTGCTGGTAGATGTTATAAGAGTTAATGGAACGATGTCTTCAATAGATTTTCTGAATTGCAGTTAATTTATTCTTAAAAATAAAAAAAAACTCATTGCCTAATGGGTTAGTTACTACTACTTCTCTGTAAAGTAACTAAATACTAACATTGGATATTTCAGAAAAATAAATTTATGCTACACAAAAATTGACTGTCATGTACAAATTTTTGCTAGCCCATAAATACTGATTGATATTGTTTACGGAAAAATGGTCAGTACTCATGAAGCAAAACAGTTATTGTCTAGAACTGCAAAAATGATGATGTTATCTTCCACAATTTTCATACCACCTACAGGAGCTCTGGAAATATGAAGATATATTTGACAGTCTTATATTAACTATGTAAGTAATAAATTATGACCCTTACTTTAAGTCACAGCTATATTTCTAAATTATAATTTGCAACATGAAGATCACTCATTCTGCTTATAGGTCCTTTTGCTTCTAATGATCATAGTTTCAATATCCACTTGAAAGAGATTCCTTTCTTATTTAGTGATAATTAATAAAAGTATCTTTTATTCACATACATTTACATTTCTTTACATGTTTACTTATAGTTAGAAAATTAGATAAGTTTTTGCCTTCTTAAGTTTTCCCTGGAGTCACTGAAAGTATAAGTCATGGGAATAAAATATACTCAATCTATTTCAACCAACATCTGAACATACATCTTGCATTCCATAAAAGCATGTGCCTATTTGTGGTAAGGCTCTAAGTTTCAATCCACATCCTATGTATGAGTATATCTTTGTTTATATCATATGCTTCCTTAAAAATTACTGTATCAATAAAGGCATAAGTTCTGTGTGTTGGAATTTCACTCTTGAGGGGAATTCTTAAGTTTTCTTCATGTATATTTAATTACATTTTGTAAGAAATAGACAGAATGCAATAGAAGTCCAGTACTTCCTTTCATTTATATGAAACAATTTCTGGAATTTAAAAATAAAACCAGCAGGCCAACATGAAAGGTAAATGAAGAGATCCTCTAGGAAATAAATGTCACAGTAAAAGTAACATGACAGTTACACACTGTACAAATGAAAGAAAAAATAAAAGAATGAATTCTTGGTAGATTATGGTAATATATCACACTAAAGACGTTTTAAATTACCCAGAAATGTTATCATACCTAGGAGAGAAAAACACAGCTACAAAAAGAATTAAGCAAGAATAAAAAGAGTTGATGTGGGAAAAATGACAGAGCATAAAAGCGCATAAAAGATTTTTAAAGATGATTTCAATAATACAAAAAAGTCTGCAAAATAAAATTGCACATAAAACGATCCCACAAAACTAGCTATCTTATTAGTTGCATTGCCCATAAAATTTTTCAACTGTACACTAAAAATTTATATTTACATAGTACCTTATAATTTGCAAAAGATTTTCTGATCTGTAATTTCTTTTGGCAGTTTAAAATTCAAACTGTCATCTGACATAGAAAAAAGTCTACTAAAATCCTAAATATGTACACTTGGTATTAATGCTTCATGGAATACTTCATTAGATGCACAGAATGTGCATAAATTTAATAACACAAACATAAATATGTATTAGCATATGCTGTGTACCAGTATACACGCACATACATATATTATATATAACAATTTAAGTATCTAATGCACATAAAAGAGTATGTTCAGTATATTATTAGCTAAATATTATTATCATTAATGGATGCATGTATATTTTCCTCAAATACTATAAGAAGATATTAACTACCTTCATGAAATATTTAAATTCTTCTAGCAGACAGTTAAATATAAAGTAGTAAATAACCAAACACATTTAAATAGTTGAAATGCACTGTATTTCAAGGAGGAGATGCAAACAATGAAAATAATTGGGATGGAAAAGGATTTAAAATGTAATTAATCCATAAACAGAAGAAGTCTTTTGTCTTCTTTTTTGAGAATCAAAAATACAAAAACAGGAAATATAATATGATCAGAAAAAAATGAATGAGAACTACAACATGAAAAATGATAATTTTCAAAGAAAGTTCATCACCAAATGTTCTAAGCTTCAAATGGCAAAAAAGTTAAACAAGAAGAAACCGCATGTGAGATCTAATAAGTACATTATGTTAAAAAGGCAACTGCACTAGTATGAACATTTGTAGTTGGTTTGCACTCAAATTTAGTCAACAATCCTTGAAAAATTCACAGATCTCTCTGCTACTCTCTTTCAGAGACCACCCTCCATTTTCACTCATCTCGCAAGTCGGAGAGTGTTCGGTATGGGTTGAAAAATAGCAATAACCTTAAAATTACCTTATTGCTCCTGAAGATAAATTCTACGTGAACACTTTTAAGTTCACAAGTAACACAAATACATACATATGCACTTTCAAAACTTTGAGACACTCGGATCAAATGCTGACAAAAACCTGCCGAACTATTAGATAAGAAAGTGAGAGCACATTTAGGCTTTCAATTTGAAAAATACTTTACCATTGTCTCATAGTCATCATTTAGTTGTCAGGTAAGTTCCTAGGGCTGTTGTAGTAAAAGCAAACTTTTAAAGATGGCTAGGTACATTCTATTAAAATAATTGGATGAGTGATTTAATATCTATTTATATATTCCATTAAAATTATGGCCACAGACAAATGGAAAAATCAAAAGAAGTGCAAAGTTGAGAGGCCTGTCAGATCTGACAATTGGCCTATTGCAACTAGATAGATAGATAGATAGATAGATAGATAGATAGATAGATAGATATTTTTTTTAAGGGAAGGGTGTACGGGGTGTTTAGGGTCTCACTAGTAGATTGGACTCATAGTGATCTGCCTGTTCACAGCCTCCTAAGAGCTGGGATTACAGGCACATTCCACCTCCCCCAGTCTCAATTGCTGTCTCAGTGCACTCCTGGACATGGGGCCAGGGTGACAGGCCCAGGGATTGAACCCCCAGCCCCTGAGCCTGCTTGCACATGCTTTAATCACTGAGCTCTTTGGCCGGCCCGCCATGAGTGTTTTTAAATGTTTATAATGAATGAAGATGGAAGTGGCGGGGGAGGGGAAGAAAAGAGCACCACCTGCCGACTCTCCCAGAAATCGGTGAAAGAGCTATTTAGACCACCCTATACATCTTCAGCCCTTATTAAATTGCTAACTCACCTGTGATTATCAGATTACATGCATGCCTACCTTTCCTGATCCCTTCATCAGAAGCACACGTGTAAGCACCTGTCGTCAGTAGGAAACATGTTTCCCCTCTTCTGTTTTTGTCTCTGGTACTAGAACGTCTGATGGGAAGCCTTTCTGGGGGTGACAACGGCGGCTCACTTCCTGTACTGTCGTCACCTGATAACACTGGTCACAGCACCATGCGCATTGACAGACAAGGACGGATGAGGAAATGAGACAGTACAAAGAGTTTACACCATATGCCCAGAGTCCAGTCACTCAATATACAAAACACGATTAGTACATCACAATAAAAAATAATTTGCATCACTCGTCACACAAAAATTAAATGGAGCAAAATGAAATGTATTATAAAGGAGAGAAATGTTCTTTAGAAAATTTGAATTCCCGGTTTGGATTTGTCTACTAGAAAACTAGCTTTTATGCTATGAATATGAGCTCAAAGTAAGTGCGATAGTGAATTAGCAAAGAAATGATCTTACAATTTGTTATATGCTATCCAATTACTACAAGCAGGCACCTCTCTTACTGGATTCCAGAAAGTCTATCCCAGGACACAGATTCCTTTCATTAAATAAAAAGAGGTGCTCACTTTGTACTCAAAAAAAAAAAAAAAAAAAAAAAAAAAAAACAAGCAGGAATCCTTAAAAGTGGAGACTTCAAGGAAAAAAGGCTCTAGTCAACAACTTCTGTGAATAACCCACTACTATTGTGAACTGCTGGACTGTGTTGGATTGTTTTGCTAAATTCAGGCACCTATAATATTTAGATGCCAATAGAATACTCATCTCTGACAGGACTAAACAAGAAAGGGGATACAAAGGAAGGACCATTTTGTATTTGTATATACAGAATAGTTAGGATAGATATACAGCTACTTTTGCTTAATTCAATGAGAAGAAAGAGATGTACTAACAGTGTTTGGACAGAATATCCTGTCTGCTTCTTGTACTATGGATAACCACTAAGAAGATAACAATGTACAATGTATTAATTATTGAAATTGTCCTATTAATCAGCTTTGAAACTGTCTCGTTGATATTTGTTTCTCAATACAATACAATAAAATAAAATTTTAAAAAAGGAAAAGAAATTAAGGGAATGTTTTTCTTTGCAGTTCTTTTAGAGACATCCTTCCATTATTTTCTGAATGTATTTTTTCTCAAAATATTAATGAAAAAAAACCCTAAAGCACAAATCTTTACGTTTGAGTACCCAGTTTTAAGGTAGCAAAACACTTTTGCATGTACAGTGGAAACAAAACAACTGCTTTAACGTTCTTGAAATAACGTTATTTCGGTATTGCTGGTCACAGTCCTTTGTGTTCTACCAGCCTAACCACTATCCTGTCATCACTGCTTACCAGAAATGAGCATGTGTCCCCTTTCTCTGTGCCCTTCCTCGGGGTTCTGCACAGCTACTCTGAGGGCAGTCTGAGTTGAACAGCAGCACTAACTAAATTTCCCCTTTCCTAAAGACATTCTTAACCGTTTTCAGATAAACACTGACACATTTTAAAGAGCAATCGCTGAATAAACATAAGAATTATGAATTAAATATTTAGATAGCAGTTCAGCTACAGCCACATTTCCTTTCTGTTTGTCTCATAAAAATGTCTGGAAGCTAACGAGAGAGAAAAACAGCACCTGTGTTGCTCATTAGTTTGCTCCTTTTGCCAGTTGGTATTATTTCTAGGTAATACAAAAGTATTCCGTGGGATCCTCGTAAGTCATTTTTCAATTAGAAAGTGTTGAAATATAGCTAAGTTATAGGGAATGAGTATACTTTAAATTTTCATAGTATAATAAGAGCTATTGTAGTTTACCTTATTAAACCACAAAGTGGTTCATCTTGCAAGATATAACAGACTAGAGCTGACATTATTGCCAATGATTTGGGCAGAGTGAATATCAATTTAGGATCAATCAAGGGTAGATTACGTACGGAAATGGAAGGAATAGAGACTCAGGTAATCTCATACAAAAAGTTCCCCAAAGTTCAGATCTGGAAAGGAGCACAGTCCATTGCATAGTGAGTGAAAAGAACATCCCTAGAGAAATTCAACTCTGCCATTGTTCTTAGCCCTGAAGAACTGCATTAGCCCTAAAAGCAGAGAGAAAATCCTTAAAAGTAGAGACTTCAAGGAAAAAAGGCTCTGGTCAACAACTTCTGCGAATAACCCACTGCTATTGTGGACTGCTGGATGGTGTTGGATTGTTTTGCTGAATTCAGGCACCTATAATATTTAGATGCCAATGGAATACCCATTTCTGACAGGACTGTGAGTTGATTAACATGATATCTTGCCTCACCAAAGGGGTTATCCTGAGACACCCTACCTAACTTAAGAACAATGAAAATTTAGTCATCCACAATACTGGTAAGAAAGAGCTTTGTTACTGAAAGAATTATCTTCCATATCACCTCTTTGGTGTTTAGACCTTGGATATGTAGGCATCCATTTTTCTTAAAAAACTTCTTGTGAGTTAGGTTGAGATGCAGAGCACCATACGGGAGGGATAAAACTGAGACAAACGCACCAAGCCAAAGGATAATGGAGATCAACATTTGGAATGAAGGGTGGAGGATGGCCGGTATCATCACATCGTGCAGAGAAACAAGGAAACATTGGCACAGAGGCAACAAACAGGCAAAAGAAAATATTGGCACCATCAGCAAAAGGCATTCCCACTAAAGCGAGAGAACTCTATAGACCAGCTATGCAGACTTCTATTTGGGATGCATTTAGAAGTGCTACCACCTAACCATCTACAAGCCTGACACAAACACACATTTTTAGGAGGAAATAGGACTGGAAACTTAGGAGTATTTGCAAAAAGTAAGATTGACTGCCTTCTGCCTAAGGGACATACTGGTCTATAAAGTATTAACATGCAGTTGGAATTGTGCCTTACCTGATCTGTTGTGCTCCAGGAGTCGACTGTCTTTGCCCAGACACGTGTCACTCTGTGTACTGTTGCAGGCCATGTTTAGTTCTGCCTTGCAAAATGTAGGTGAGCTTGCCTGTGGGGCTGGAGGAATGTGCTTCTTTCTTTTTCTTGGAAGTTTCTGTTTGGCCATTGCCAACGAGTAGTACATTCCAAAATTGTTGACAATCACAGGCACCGGCATGGCTATGGTCAGCACTCCAGCCAGAGCACATAAGGCTCCCACCAGCATCCCTGACCATGTTTGGGGGTACATATCCCCATATCCCAGGGTGGTCATGGTCACGACAGCCCACCAGAACCCAATGGGAATGTTTTTGAACTGTGTGTGCTCACTCGCTGAAGGGTCGTTAGGTTGAGCTCCTACTCTCTCGGCATAGTAAATCATGGTAGCAAATATCAAGACTCCTAGAGCCAGGAAGATTATCAACAGCAGAAATTCATTAGTACTAGCTCGAAGAGTGTGTCCAAGTACTCTCAGCCCTACAAAGTGGCGGGTGAGCTTGAAGATTCTCAGGATCCGCACAAACCTTACAACCCTGAGGAAGCCAAGGACATCTTTAGCAGCTTTGGATGACAGCCCACTGAGTCCCACCTCCAGGTAGAAGGGTAGAATGGCCACAAAGTCAATGATATTCAAGAGATTTTTGATGAATTCAAGTTTATTGGGTGAAAAAACAATACGGACTAAAAATTCAAAGGTAAACCACACTACACACACTCCTTCTACATACGTCAAGGCAGGATCCGTTTCAATTTCATACTGTAAAACAACACTGGTTCCATTGATGACTGGTTCTGTCTTGTTTTTAACGATGTTGAAAGCTTCATGTGTCTCCAGGCAAAAGGTTGTGATGGAAACCAAGATGAAGAATAAAGAAGCAAAAGCAATAAACTGTAGGAGAAAAGAAATGAAAAAGAGTGATCTGAACCAAGTATCTTTTGATCCAAATCTAAGAGTATCAATTCTTGCAAATAAAAAAGAACCACATATTCAAAATTTCCTTTGAGATGTCATTTAAATAAAAGAAGACTTTGGTATGTCACATTAAATGGCATATTAATATAATGTGTTTTCATTTGTTTTCAGCTTGTGTAGAGATACAGTTTTGCTTTATGTTGGAAAATAATATCTTAAAACTTTTATGTAAGAAAATATAACCTGTGAAGAGAGCATCCAAAATCATTCTGAAAGAATTCTGAAGCAGAGCAGGCTGAAAAAAGAAGAAAGTTAGACCATGACTCCAGATGTCATTTGCATTCCTAGAAACCTTATTATTTGGTCAAATTTTACATTCTGTAAATCCACAGTATATTGTGTAGGGAGGGAATTTTGGAAGGCACATAAATTTAGCTGAAAGTTTCCATTGATAAATATGTTGGATACCATGACGTATAAACATAAAAATTTGCAATATATACTACAACTTAAATTATCATTTTTTTTTTCTGGAACCAGGGATTGAATTCACGCCCTTGCGCTTGCCAGGGAAGCGCTTATTCCACTCACTGAGCCATCTCCCCGGCCCCTTAAATTATCAATTTCAATGGAGATTTGTCTGGGGGAGCAAATCTGGGGAAAAAACACAAGGCAACAGGACTGAAAGGAGAAAAATCAAATTAAAGAACAAGTTAAAAGCAATAACCACTACAAAGACAACAATATGCAATGTATTAATTATTGAAACTGTCCTACTAATTGGTTTTTAAACTGCCGTATTGCTATTTCTCAATAAAATAATAAATAAATAAAGCAATTTCCTTTCTCCAGTTAAAAAAAAAACCTTTGAAGTATTAGAATAACAAATTATACAGTTGTACTTTTTAACTCAACTGTGTTCTTTTCAGTAAATAATGCATTAATACACACATATCACTAAGAAGGTTTCCATTTACAGAGTTCTGACTAGTACCAGGCATGACTGAAACAAGGTTACATAATTAATTCATATGACTCCAAATAACAATATTACTACTATCTTAATTTCTTTATTAGTATTTTAGGGAAGGGTCTACAGGGTGTTCAGGGTCTCACTACTAGATCGGCCTCATAGTGATCCACCTGTTTACAGCCTCCCAAGAGCTGAGATTACAGTCGTGCACCCCCACACCCAATCTCAATTGCTGTCTCAGCATGCCCTGGGCCCAGGGCTGGCATGGCAGGCCCAGGCATCGAACCCTGGCCCTTGTACCTGCTTGCAGGCACTTTAATCCACTGAGCTATTTGGCCGGCCCTACTTCCTCATTTTTTGATCTCCAAATACTAATCCTCTACTGCTTGAAGAAATCAAATCTCTTTTCCTAGTCCCTAAGTTATAAAATAATGAACCTGAAAAACTAACCAGGCAAGTTTAGCTCCAGATTCAGCTTCCTTAACTTGTCAAACTCTCAAACGCAAAATAAAAAATACATTGGAAACCACTTATTTAGGCTAGGACTGCCTACTTCTTTATAGCTAGGATCTGGAAATTGAAAGTCAGTAGTGGAGTGAATGGCATTACTGTACTCAATGCTAGAGGTTTTAAAATAGCTGGCTGGCTGCTACAGCTGTCATAGTGCTCTGACACTTAGCAAGCCAAGCAGTAGAGCACTCCTTGCCTGTCTCAACAAGAGAATTGCTCAGAAGAAGCAAGGAATTAAGTGGAGGAAACCTTTCACTGGGCAATAGTAAGGTACCCAAAGACAGATGTTGTCTCCTAACATCCCCTTCTCAAGCATGCCACTGACAGGGGCTCCGCCAGGCCTTCCAGATAGATGGTGACTATCAGATTTGAAAATCTCAGGATTATGAAACTGTTTTTCCAGGGTGTGCTGGTTGGTAAATCCATCAGGCAGTATTATAGGACTCCTTTTTGTGGCTTTGACTTGCATGTCTTCCAATTGTCCTTGTTTTTGCATTACAGATTCACCAAATAGCTTTTTCAGATTTTCATATTGTAAGATACAAATTTATCCCAGTTTTTGCGTTGTACAAATAAACATTTAACTCTTTCTTTTCACTGACTAGTTGTTGGAAGATAATATAACTCAGACCCTACATACCTTAAAAGATACCATCTTTTAAGGGAATAATGTATTCTGATTTTTTTCTTAAATCGTTCCTTAATCTAATTATAATTTTATCTACAGATTGGAACATTGTGTTCTTTCTCATTCCACTAAATTCTTTTGTCATTAGAATTCTAATATGCAAGATGGCAGCACATACCTACTGTCATCCTAGCACCGTGGAGGCTGAGGCAAGAGGACTTCTAGGAGTTCCAAGCCAGCCTGGGTTACACAGTGAGTTCTAGACCACCTTGAACTACACAGCAAGTAGTTTCTTTCTTTTTTTTCTTTTTTTTTTTTTTTTTAGCTGAAGATTTCCATTAACTTATAATTACTTGTCTTCTGGTTTGTTGATGCAGTAAGTCAGTCAACACTGTTAGAATAAAGTCTGTCAAAGTGGCTGGCCACGAAAACTCCAGCACCACATTCATCTGAAAAGGCACTCCCGAAAAAGAAGACTAATTTTTGCCATTTTCATCCACTTAATAGTATTTTAGGACAGCCAACTTAACCTTCTTTCTCTTACGCTTACTCCTGTTGGGAGTAGTGTAAGACTACTTCCTTTTGCTTAGCACCACCATGAAGTCTCAACACAAGATGAAGACTCCTTCATCTCCTTTTGAATGTTATAGTCAGACAAAGTATGTCTATCTTCCATTTGCTTACCAGCAAAGATCACCCCGAGCTGATCAGGAGGGATTCCTTCCTTAACCTGGTTCTTGACCTTGATATTTTCTGTAGTGTCAGAGGGTTCAACCTAGAGTATGATGGTCTTCCCAGTAAGGGTTTTCACCAAAATCTGCATCTTGGCGGCTGTCCCACCACAGATGGCAGATCCGAAAGCCATAGCAAGTAGTTTCAAGAACAAAATCCTATTCTGTAGCTATAACTCTTCCCACCCAGCCTCCCTACAATCTCACCTCAAATCTCCAGCATCTCATGTTCAATGTCAAAACGTTTGAATGCACAAACTTTTCATCAAGAAGGCAGACGAGCGGGCTGGGGAGATAGCTCAGTGGAATATGCGCTTGCCTGGCAAGTGCAGGGTCCTGAGTTCAATCCCCGGTACCACATAAAGGAGTAACAAAATGAGAATAGCTGTAAAGACAGAGTATAAAAGATGTTTGGCTGGGGAGATGGCTCAGTGGAATACGCGCTTCCCTGGCAAGCGCAAGGGCCTGAGTTCAATCCCCGGTTCCGCAAAAAAAAAAAAAAAAAAAAAAAAAAAAAAAGAAGGCAGACAAAGAGTATAAGACAACTAAACTACAATTTCATTTTATGCTTCTAATGTTGCTCATCATTTCCCATCTAATTTTGCAGTCTCCAACTCCACTCACCTTAGCACGCTGCACTCAGTAATCTTTCTCAGTATTTTACTTTTTCAAAAGAAGTCCTAATGTACCTGCCACAACCGTACCACAGTCTGTCTATACAGGACCTTTTCTAGTCAGATTATTTTCCCTTCCTTCCTTCCTTCCTTTCTTCCTTTCTTCCTTTCTTCCTTCCTTCTTCCTTCAGAGTGTATGTCTCTCTACATCAGGCCACAGGTTAGGTTCTTAATTTGACATCAGTTTAGAGGCATAATCCCTGACTTTGAGGAATGTATTACTAGAGACACAGATATAAAATTCATCAATCACATAAAATTATGTACAGTACTCCCTCGCTGTTTCACGGTTCAATTTTCGCCAATTCACTGTTCCACGGGTTTTCAAAAATATTAAGCTAAATTATGTACCGTGGATTTTTCACAATATCATGGGATTTTCCAGTACCATACAGTATACATGTTAAAATTGCATAAATTTATAAGTTTAGAAACGGTTAAGAACATTAGAAATGTTTTTAAATGTGTGGGAAAGGTTTATAAGAGTGAAAGAAGGGTTTATAAAGCCTTATATAAATACTAAAGTAAATATAACATCTTTACTTCACTGATTTTCACTTTTCCCAGGAGTGTCAGGAACATAACCCTGGCGATTCGTGAGGGACCACTGTTATTACAGTTGTTATAAGTACAATAAAAGAAAAAAACACAGGATACTTTTTAAAAAATCAAAACATGACCTGACATTGAGACAGCTGACAACAGGTCCTGCGTCTGCAGTCTGAGGACTGAGCAGAGGTCCACCTAATGGAATGGGTGACTTTGGGTACCGCACGCTAAGAACTTCTAACCAAGAAAATCTGGGCTTTTGATCACACTTTCTCACTTGATCCTCAGCTGTAACACCACAAAGATCACAGGTTTTCCACACTTGTTTGTGTTGCATACATTGTGAGGCCTAAATCTCAAATCAGCACGAAGACTCTGCCTTTTTAAAGACTAACCTATTTTCTTGAGGAAATTTTAATGAACCAGAAATATGGGTTCCATTTTTTAGTGGCAAATATCTTATTTTTAAAATTTTTTTATTCATTTTAATGAGAAAAAATAGCACTGAAACAGTTTCAAAGTGGTTAGTAGGACAGTTACAGTAATTAATGCATTGCATATTGTCTTCACAGTAGTTATTCAGAGGACAAGATGTAGACATGATATCTTGTCTAAATACTATTAGTACAAACCTTTCTTCTCACTGAACTAAGAGAAAGTAGCTATATATCTATACTAAATACCTTGTATATACATATACTTTTTGCTTTTCACTATAAAACGGTCCTTTATTTATATCCCCCCTTTTTCTTTGGTCTTGTCACGGATGGGTGTTCCATTGCTTGTTGAATACCGTGTTCACTCAGCTTAAACCTTTCCACCAGCTGTATTGTTTGAAATGATGTGAAAACCTAAGATACATATTAAAATGATTTTCAACTGCAAGCACCACAAATATGCTACAAATAATTCAGTATGACTCTTAAAATTGTAATCATTTCTCAATATGAGTTTCTAGAATCTGATAAGGAGTTATTATATTGTCAGAAAAGGTTAACCATCTGAAGACATCAATGGCTGGAACATACTTGTAACTTGAATCACCTTGTCCTTGGAAACCACTGAAGTTACCCATATTCCTAGAAGAAGAGAGTTGTGCGAACCCACAAGTGTTATAATACACACAGGGAATGCACAAAAATGTGAAATCATTATCCCAACAGGAGACACCGGACCATCTTGTACAGACAGAAGGAATCGGCTCTTAGTAAGCTTTCCTGGTGATGGCAACGTACACTGAAGAATGAGAACCAACTTCCAGCGTGTTTTTCAACAGACTGCTATCACATGTTATCAGACAAACGGGAATGGTCTTCCAATTACGTACATCTATGGACTGTTAAGAGAAGCCTTCTACAACAGAAGCCAGAAAAAGAGGGGAGAAGTCAACCACCGAAGGCACGATAGTTTGAAGAACAGAATTGCAGGCCACAATACTAAGTGAAATATATCAAACATGGGTTAAATATTGCATGTGTTCTATAATATGATAAATCCAACATAAATATAATTTAAAGAGCAAAATGAAATAGAAATGGCAAGAAACAGACAGGTAGACTCTATAGAGATGGGGAAGGCACCTGGGGAAGGTGGGAGAGGGGTCAAGATGCCACAGGTACGTGTCTCACATCCTGGAGAATAACAAGCATTATGTAAGGCAAACATATGCTAAAATATTGTTTACTTAAAATAAAGGTGAGGAGCCAGGGAGATAGCTCAGTAGAATACAGCGCTTGCCTGGCAAGCACAAGGTCCGGAGTTCAATCCCCAGTTCTGCCAAAAAATAAATAAATAAATAAATGTGAAAGTCATCAGAAGAAATTTAGTCCCCATGAAAATCCTTAGAGATTTTGGGAGAATGTGGAGCTCTGCCTAGAAAGAATAGAAATTTAATTTATGAGCAATTTAATTTGAGTATCAAGTAACTGTGTGACCTCAGGAACTCAGAAGACCGGCATTAGCCACAGGCAAACAGTCAAATTACATTAGCAAGGACCTGATTCACTTTATTTGAACTTCATTCTGAGTTCTTTGGATATAAAAATGTCTTCTTTTGCACTGGATTACTGAACAGTGCTGGGCTGAGTAAAAAATGAGGTTAGAGTGAGTATTAAGAAAAAGAAATCAGAAAAGAAATGAGGAAAGGAAAAGAGATTTTATCTAAAATCTAAACTGAGTGCCAGCCCTGCCCCCGGGGTGCGCTGAAATAGAGACTGAGATTGGGCGTGGTGGCGTGCCCCTGTAATCCCAGTGCTTGGGAGGCTGAAAACAAGAGGATCACTATGAGTTTGATCTATGCAGTGAGACCCTGAACACCCTGCAGACCCTGTACCAAATACAAAAAAAAAAAATCTAAACTGAGATATCTTTAAGCACTGGAATTTTGTCTTAGGTATTAATTTATCCCCGATCCTGTTACTTACTGGCATTTAATGTGGCAGGATCCATTAATCAAATGATAGAAAAGTAAATAAAAATAATAGGTGAGACAAAAGATAGGCCATATTTCAGTGGAAATTAAAATGTTAATTAAAAGGAAATAAGAGAAATGAAACAATAAGACATGAAGATCAAAATTAAAACAGCCAATTTGACAGCAGAGCCCAACTGAACTAGTTCTTTCGACAAACAGATGCCAGGAGTAACTTCCATTCATTCTTAGACTAGAATATGGCAAGGTAGAACTGGGGAGGAGCCATGCTCCCATTCTTCTCTTCTTTTTCCATTACAGTAATACCACAGATTCTTCTAGGCACCGAAAGAAAAGAAAATCAAGCATGTGAATAATTAAAATGTTAGAAAGCTTTCCAGCCAGACAAGGTGTATCATGCTAGATGAATTCACAGAACTGGTACAGCATTCCAGGCAGTTTCAGAAAGGAAAATTCTGTCCAAAAATTGACAGATGAGTCTAATAAATAGAGATTTTTTTTTCCTCTGTAAATCTGTAAGCTTAGTGTCTGTGTTTAACTGAAAAAAAGTCCTCAAAACTCTTTTCCACCACCTGTGATATAAATAGGAAACCCTTACACACCAGGCTCTACATGGAGGGCACTCTATCAATATACTTCTGTATAAATAGTCGAGCAGATTTTCAAGTATGTATAATAGGTTCATTAAACTAAACAAAACTCAGCTCGATATAATTTACAAATGCCAGCACTTCAAAACCATGAGCTAAAGTGATTAAGTATCTATTCTTCAACCTCCCAAAGTCCAGGGTCACTAATTTTGCAGGGATTTTCATACACTTTTGTTACTAATTCCACGTGACCACAAATTACGTGTGATGTGTTAAACAGAGCCAAAACCAGGGACTGACCAAGAACAAAAAGTAGCGGCCCAGTTTGTGTTGGAGTTTGTAATGGGACACAATTTTTAAACATGGTGATTGAGTATGCAAGAATTCATGAGGCCCAACACAGAATCTGTCCTTTAAAAGTCATTTCATCCTCGTATTTCATGATCAGAAACCTTGGCATATCCTAGAAATCCATAAACTTTAAAGGGTGAAACATCTTGAAAAATAGAATCCACCTTTATTTTATTCACTGAAATCAATGGAACACTTTAATATTTGAAAATCAATATTATGGAAAGATTTTTAATAGGTCACTTAAGTTACATATTATGGAATTTCTCTTTTTATGATTCTACAAAGAGGGGCATCTGTTTTTATCTGGTCTTCTAAAACTACATAATTTCCAAATGAGACTGTCTCATTCCTATTACAGTTGTCCTGCTTTTATATCTTAAATAATGAAATATAGATATAAAAAGAGCAAGGACTTCCAATACTGAAGTATCACAAGTTCACAGACTCTGATCTAAAATTTCCATTGGTAAAATATTTAATAAAAGTACAAAAATAGATGTAGAAATACACACAATGAAACATTAAGTGTACTTTAATAAAAATGAAATTGCCCACAATATAAATAGCATGGCACGTCTATAATACAGCATTACAAAGAGAAGTACCTCGCATATATTAATATGTAATGATCTCCAAGGAATCATGGTAATTCTACAAAAGAACTGTGGATCAGCAAGATAGCTCAGCGAACTAAGCACCTGGTTAGGCAAGTGCAGGGACCAGGGTTTGATCCCCAGCACCACATGCTGTGCTGACCCTGCCCCCAGGGTGTGCTGAGCTGGCCAGAGTCCAGGAGTGGTGTCACATGCCTAAAATCCCAGCACTGAGGAGGCTGAAAACATGAGGATCACTACAAGTCGGAGCTGTGTAGTGAGACCCTGTACCAAATATACTTAAAAAATAAATAGAAAAAAACTGTAACATGACACTATGAAAAATCTAATCCCATGTTTTCTTTTATGTACAGCTAAGGAAATAGATGAAACAAAACAGGCCATGCTCTTATCTGAACATGAGAGTTACTACAGGAAAGGAAATTGTTAGTGGGGAATCTTGTCAGTAAAGTTGAGTCTTCTAAAGAAATTTTAATCACATCTTATAGGTTTAATTTTAAAAACAAAATGCAAAAGAAAATCATAACAGTAATGACTAAACATGAATCACACTGAACAACCATTAAGCTAGTTTTCTTAGTCCTTAAAAATGGCACATTTGAAATACATTCACTTGTCTTCTTTCTTACAATGTTGAAAGCTTACCAAGTGCTCTGAATTGTGCATATTTTTGAATCTCAAACACCAACTTTGCCATAGTTAAGAAGAGTGTGGTGGTGCTCACAGAACTGTGGGCTCTAAAGAGATTAATGTCTTTCACTAATAATTCCTTCCTCAAGGGTCAGCCAAGCAAGGACAGCTTGAGTCCCATGTCTGGTGTTTCCATGCAGTTAGAAATACTCAACTATTGAAAAAGGCAGTTAAAGCTTAAGTTTTTTTTTCTTCTCCTTTTTAATTTCTTATAACTTTTTTGCCAATTTTGCATGCTTACAAGTGGTAATCTAAACAACTAACTTGAAGATAACATTATACAATATAACAACCATTGTTGAATTCCTAGCATTTTGTTTAGTGGAAGTCTATATCATTTCTAATGTGCTTTTTTGCTATTTTTTTGTTCTCTAAAAAATAAAAAAAGAAATCTTTCAACTGGTAAAATCAAATTTTTATAACTGAAGTATTATTATTCCAAAGTAAATCTACACATTTTACCACAGCTATAGTATTGAGTTACAACCTAGAGTCACATTTAATGAAATGGAGTCATCATTTATGATTATTAATACATTCAGCAATCAGTGGAAAAGATTAAGTTCAGATATCTATAATGTATTTGTTTTGAATAAAGATATCTATATATAAACCTGGTTGCATGTAACATCTATATATGAATACTTAAAGTATATATTATATATGTAGGCATGACTTATACCTGTGGATCTTATAGGAAGAAGCATAGACATTGATAGAAAGCATCTTGTTCATGCTTCAAATAAGGAAAATATGCCCACGTGTTACTTTTGGCCTCTGATATTTACTGTGTGATCCCTGATAAGTATCTTCAACTATATTTTTTTCTTTATTCAAAACAAATACATTATTCTCCTACTTTACCACTGTCATCTCTCTGCCACATGAATTAAAATTGTAGTTGTTTTTTGTTTTTTTTTTTGGATTCAATCACCTTTATTAACCTATCAATGTTACATTTTTATATATAGTACCTAGTCATCTTCTCAAAGGATTCTACTTTAGTACATCATGTTAACAGTAAAAAGCCAAGTAAGATGGCTAAACCTCAACCTAACATTTTAATATCCTCTGGACAAGAGAAGCTAGAAAGCCAATCACTTTACACACATGTAAGAGTAGTGTTCCAAAATAACTAGAAAGCTGCTACATTTTAAGCAGGAGAGGAAAAAGATTTTCATTTTGGTC
>NW_004524623.1:12389472-12400789 GCF_000260255.1 Octodon degus
TTTTTTTTTTTTTTTTTTGGCACCAGGAATCAAACTCAGGACCTTGCCCTTGCCAGGCAGGTGCTATGCTACTGAGCTATATCCTTGTCCCTCCCTGAGTTTCATGACAAAATTTAAAGTGCTTTGTAACTAACATATTTCATGAAAATAATTTTGTAATAGTTTCATTAGATGGGGAAAAATTACATACTTCTCAACAAGAATGATTTTGAAAACTTACATAATTTCAAGATATAAACCAGAATTGTATCTCCTAAATTTTTTACTTGAAACTTCACCTAGATTTCCACCTTTAATATATTACTATGAATTTAACATAAATGATTAAATTATTATTTGTATAAGGCCCTTTCCACTATCTAGGATTACAAATACATGAATCTCAGTATATTTTCGGCCTGCCCTAATGGCGGGTGTGGTGTGGCATGTGGAGCTGAGGATCAAACCGCAGTCCCTCAAGCCTGACTGGGTTTGCCCAAGCAGCAGCCTCCCAAATGCTGGGGTTACAGGCACGCCTCACCATCCCCAGTCTCAATCGCCATCTCAGGGTGCCCCGCGGGGCGGAGCTGGCACAGCATGGTGGGGATCGAACTCCAGCCCCTGCACTCTGCCTAAGCAGGCGCTTTAGTCTACTGAGCTATCGGGCCAGCCTCAACATTGTGTTTGCTATACTGGATATTTATTCCGTCTTATTGGTTGCAGCTGGAATCCTCCAATTTCCTCTGCAGTCATCCCTATTTGCATATGTGACTAGTAAACACTGAAGTCTCAATTCTTCCTCTGCCTAAAGGTATTGGGCACTTTTACAAATGGCTGTAAATTCCTAGAGGAATTTTGAGATCAATTTGCTACATGACACACACACACACACACACACACACACACACACACACACACACTGCCCACTGCAAGTTATAAATTGGTTACAAGATACAGAAAAACTATTTGAAATTTGGAGGGCATTAGTTAGCTATGCAATTACAAGTACAAAGGCTAGAGCTTAGTGTTGCTTGCGTTTGCAATTTTAACTCTGTCAACAAATCGCAGACTGCAATCCAAGAACTCCAAGTGGTCCCAACAGGGGTCTGTAATCTCAAGACTTATTTTGTAGTCACACTAAAGGGTTCTTCCCTCTTCTTTCTGCCCCTCACCAGTTTACACAAGGCTACACACATGACATGTGTTTCCTCAACATACTGAACACCGGAGCTGGGAAGGCAACTCACCCATTTTCTGTTAAGCCAGACGCAAACAAGACTTGTAAAAATGTACAGCAATACCACTGTATATATCATGTGCTTCTTCTCTGTGCCTTTGTGGTAAGAATTTTCAACTCTACTGAGCAAAAAGACAACAAAAATGGTAGAATGTTCCTATAAAGTGTTTTATTCATATACATACATGCAACACACACACACACACACACACACACACATTGAATTTTGGTCATCAATCATGCAGTAGCAATAATTTCAAGAGAATGAAATTCCTAAGCCTTTATTGCTTATTTGCTTTATGGATTTTTATATAAAGTACAGTTCAAAGTCCTTATAAAATAAATGATATTGTAGGCAAATGCTGATTATACATAAAGAAACAGAACTGAGCATATAGGATGAGGTGAAACAAATTCTGTGTTTGTAATTTGGATAAAATAACTATATATTTTGAGACTAACACATGTAGAAAATTGTATAACTCACATGAATGAACAGACCTGAGCTCAGGTCTTCTCTTCTCTTTATGTATTTATGTTTTAGTCTGTATTTTCTCCCTGGAGAAGCAAGGGGATGTTTTCATAGATTATTTAGCTCATTTCAGAGCTTTCAAAGCAAGGCTTCCAGGACTTGCCCTTGATATAGAGACAACAGAGGGAAAACTGTTGAATATTTAATAGAGCTAAAAAATACTACATTTAATATTCTCTTGAGTTTGCACAGTGCTGACTTAGAAGGAAATCCAGTGTCTGAGAATCTGAGAAAAGCAGTGACTAAGTCATTCTCTAAAATGTCGTCTACAAGTTCAATAGCTACATTCTTTAAATTAAAGCACTTCTTTGAAAATATGCTCTAAAAGTTTTTGCTTGATTAGGAACAGATGACTATGAACTCTCTTAGGATTTCATTTATAACGTTGGCTCTTTACATTTTAGTTTTTCACTTTAAAACTTCGAGGGGAAAATGGGTAATGAGAAGTGATCACAGTACGTCACATGCATGCATGAACATGTCAAAATGAAACCCTCTGTTCTTCATAACTTATATGTACAGATAACAAATTAAAAATTAAAATGTCAACCATTTTCCGGTGCCAAGAATCTTATCTAGGCTTTATTTTTATTTTATTCTGCTTTGCCATTTTTGTTTTGCTTTGTTTCGATAAGTGATAGGTTTTAGGAATATTAAGAAAATCAGTCATCTAAGGATTTTTTAATAGCTACTGTTCTATTAGTCCTATAGTCAACATGTTCTATTGATTTTGGCTTTATAAATATAAAATTCCCTCAAGCAGAGTAAGTTTTGAAAAGATTAGAATGGGAAAAGGAATCCTTCATAACTAAAAGTCATAACTAAAAGATTACAATTTTTCACTAAATTTAAAAAATATTCTGTATGACTTCATTCCTTCTCTGTTGTACAAATTTATTTATGGACTGCACAAGAATTCCCATTTTAATTCAATAAATGTTTTGTTCAGCTATTAAGTTTAATGTTTTTTGCTGTGAATTTCTAGGTGGACTCACATGCAAAAGAATAATAATATATATACAGATTATACATTTTTCACTACAAAATGGTCCTTCATTTATATCCCCCTTTTTGTTTAGTTTTGTCAGAGATCAGTATTCCATTGCCATTCAAATATTGTAGGTGCTTGATTTCAGCAAAATAATGCAATATAGTCCAGTGGTACATAATAGTAGTGGGTTATCCGCAGAATAGTTAGGATAGATATACAGCTACTTTCGCTTAGCTCAATGAGAAGAAAGATTTGTGCTAATAGTGTTTACACAAGATACCATGTCTGCCTTTATACAATGAATAACTACTACAAAGACAACAATATGCAATGTATTAATTATTGTAACTGTCTTACTTTTTTTTGTTTTGTTTGCTTGTTTGTTTGGTGGAACCGGGGACTGAACTCAGGCCCTTGTGCTTATGAGGCAAGCGTTTATTCCGCTGAGTCATCTCCCCACCCCTACTAACCTGTTTTGAAACTGTCTCATTGCTATTTCCTTCTCAATAAAATTAATTTAAAAATTAATCCAAAAAAAGAAGAATATAACCTATTTGGAGGAAGAAAAACAAAATAAATAGATGCCTCAAAAAAAAAGTTATATTTTAGCCCCCTCAATAAGGACAAGTAATCAGATCCAAAAGCTACAACTCTTGTTGCACAGGTCCTGCTTTACTTTCATCTTAACCATCCAGCAGAAAAGTATAAAAACGAAGTATAAGAAGTAAAGCCATGGTGTTATGTTGAGCTGTAGGGGACTCAGGTCAACAATTTCTGACATTGTCAGTCAAGTGGAAGACCCAATACTATTGTGGGCTACTGAACTCTTTTAGAATATTTTGCAGAGTTTACACACCTATAATATTTAAATGATGGAACTTAACAAAAAAGGGGGATATAAATGAATGTCCATTTTGTATCTGTGTATTCATAGTGGTTAGGATAGATATACAGTGACATTCTCGTAATGAATAAAGGGATTTGTTCTAATGGTGTTTGTAAATAGAATATCAAGTCCGCATCTTGTACAGCAATTAACCACTAGGAAGAATGTATGCAATGTGTTAATTATTGAAACTGTCCTACAAATTTGGTTTGAAAATAAGGATGTAGAAAACCCAAGAATGCTATCACTGTGCTACATTTCAGCTATTTTTATTCTGAAATTGGGCCTCACACAGTTGACAAGGTTGGGCCCAAATTTGTGATACTCCTGCCTCAGCCTCCCAAGTAGCTGGATTACAGGACAGTGCCACCATAAGCAATTTTAAGATGTATAAATTCTCAGTTCAGAGTCTGAACATCTAATCTTAGCTACTCTTAAAACAGATTAATTCATGTTATATAAATATTTTAAGATAAAAGTATACACAAAGCAGGGAAGCTCCCAGTTTGTTTGGAGACTGAGATAGCAGTCCCAGTCTGAGGCCAGCTTGGGCAACTTGATAAGATCCTGCCACCAAAACAATACGTACATACACATATACAAACATACATGGCTACCTATGCAGCTCAGTAACACAGCAAGCACAACCCTTAAGAGTCTATCCATAGCAAGGGGGGAGGGAAGGGGAAGGACAGGGGAGAGAGAGAAGGGGAACTCAAAGAAAAAAAACTGTTTAAAAACAACTTGTTAAGGATCGGCAAGATAGCTCAGCAAACTAAGCACTTGCTTAGGTAAGCGCAGGGAAAGACAGTATGCAATGTGTTAATTATTGAAACTGTCCTACAAATTTGGTTTGAAACTGTCTCACTTCTATTTGTTTCTCAATAAAATTATGGAAAAAAATAAGGACAAGTACTATACAGTCAGTTTTACATCTAAGGCTTATTTCATTCATATCATTCCATGTAGAAGAGCTAGTTCCAATTGAAGTTATCAGCTATGACCTTATTTCCAAATATAATGAATAAAATGATATCTATGGTCCCAGTCTCAAAATTAGCAAATATTTAAGATTGCCTATCTTTAAGCAATTGACTAACTGACTTTTGGGATATACTACTCTGAGTGTTTTCCTCTCTTCCCTGAGCAGTAGCTCTCCATTTTCTTTAAGTACCTCCCCCACTTTGCCTGTTCTCCAAATGCTAGAGTAGTACCCAAACTCTTTCTCTGCGAAAGGGAACTAAAATGGTTCAAATAGTAGAAATAGTATCTGTTTGTTTGGTTCCAAATTTAGACCTCCAGCCTTGATTTAGATTGTTATTTTGCTCCACTGTTTTCTTGTCATTGTCACAAGGTGTGATGTCAAATAGGTCTACTACACTTTCTAAAATATTTTTTCCTCTAAAATTATCTTTCTTTTAGGTATCTCTAAGTAAATAAAACATATTTATTCAAGCAAAAACTGAGAGGTCAGCTTAAGATTTCTCTTTTCTTCCATTAACTCACTTGAGTCCATCTGACAATCATTTATTTCAGCAACTGCTTTAGTCTCTTCACTCCCATATTTTTTTAGAAATTCAAGGCCTTATATTCTGCCCAAACTAAAGAGGACCTATTGGTTACTTCTGTAATCTAGAGGCCCAAGAAAGTCAGTATTGGAGTTCTGAGATTTATGAGATTATTTGTTAATAGCAGATAGTGTAGATGTCAGTCCAAGTCTCCAGGCTTGGGGACCAAAACAGCCAAGGACTGCAGAAGATGGATAGCCCAACTCAACAGAGAGCCAGACAGGAAATTCAACTTTTGTGCGCATTTTCTATTTCATTTCCTTCTACTAAGGTTTATTTGGGCTCTTCAGGGTTTGAATGACCACACACACACACACACACACACACACACACATTCCAAACTATCTTTTTTACACAATTCACCAACACAAAAATTCAAATACTGAGATCATCCAGAAATACACACAGAAACAAGCCTCAAAATAATGTTTCACCAGATAGCGAGGCATTCAAGGACTCAGTCAAGTTATTACCTAATGTTAGCCATCACAGAAACCTTTGAGTGTCTTCACTACTCTGGCACTTGGCAACTGGTCTTTTCAGGGTTAGAAATCCAAGAAAGAGAACAGGAATGAGGAGATGCATTATATGAATCAGTTTAAGAAATTATAATGCATTCCATCAATTTCATTGTATTTTATTTCTTAACACTAAATCACTAAGTCCAGATCACATTCAAAATGGTCAGTTAAACTCTACTTCTTCAAGGGAGAAGTACAACAGCATAGAGAAAGGTGTTCTTAGGGCCGGTGGGATAGCACAAAGACCAAGATTCCATCCCTGGCACCACATGCTGCGCCAGCCCCGCCCCCAGGGCGACTGAACCACCAAGTCCTGGAGTGGTGACACACACCTGTAATCCCAGCACTTTAGAGGCTAAAAACAGGAGGATCACTATGAGTCCAAACTGCATAGTGAGAGCCTACATCCAATACATTAAAAACAAACAAACAAAAACCAGAAACATGTTCCTTTTTTTTTTTTTTTTTTTTTTTCCCAGAACCGGGGATTGAACTCAGGCCCTTGTGCTTGCCACGGAAGCACTTATTCCACTGAGCCATCTCCCCGGCCCCCAGAAACATGTTCTTGCAGGCCTCTGGTTTTATCACTGGCAGGCAAAACTGTATGCATCATTTTTCGGTGGTACATGTTTCCTGGGGAGAGAGCTTGTCGTAGGAGAAACTTAACTTCATGTTTTAACTAGATAATCGCAACATCTAAGTTCCCTCCAATGGGAACAGATAGCAACTACGAAAGCATTAATAATATGCTATTACCACAATTAATTTCATGTAGTTATGATATAATATTGGAACTTCAGATTTATCTACATTTGCCTGAAAATGATGCTATATATGATCTGTGTTTGGTCGCAAAGGATTTGATAAGTTTAGACTTTCTAATTTGTGTACATTTTATGGTAGCACATGATAGACTATTACATTTTGTCAATTTATAATACACATTTTACACATTGTGTCTATATGGGCAACTTACGTGGTTTTCATACCAGTTTTTACATATAGCCACAAATCTCTAAAAATATTTGTGTGTAAATGTAACTGTCCAATTGCCAATTAAACAGAAGACTCAATGCTATTATGGGCTTCTGTACTCTTTTAGAATATTTTGCTGAGTTTACACACCTATAATATTCAACAACAGAACTTAAAAAAAATTGGGGTATAACTATGAATGTCCATTTTGTATCTGTGTATTCAAAGTGGTTGGGATAGATATATAGTTGCATTCTCTTAATGAACAGAATGATTTTTTCCAATGGTGTTTGTAAGTAGGATCACAAGTCTGCATCTTGTACAACAATTAACCACTAAGAAGAATATATGCAGTGTATTATTTGTTGAAACTGTACTTACGATTTGATTTGAAACTGTCTCATTGCTATATGTTTATCAATAAAACTTTGAAAAGAAAAAAAAAAGAGTAAATGTAACTGTCCATTTTAAATCAACTATGTTCAAGCATAACCTGTATACTGCATTCGTAAATCTTGCTAAGGGCTGGGGAGATACCTCGGTGGTCTAAGCGCCTGCCTGGCAAGCGCAAGGACCCTGGTTTAATCCCAGATACTACATGCTGTGCTGGCCCTGGAAGCCGGGAACACCATGCTGGCCACAGAAACCAGTTGTAGTGGTGCATGCCTATAATCCTAGTGTTGGGTAGGCTGAGATAGGAGGATCACTAAAAGTCCAAGCTATGTAACGATACCCTGTATCAATAAATACAATAAAAATAAATGAAATAAATTTATAAAACATACTAAGACAATGGATGTAAGGAAGATATTTTTCAAACCATCATAATCTTAGATTGTTTTCTCACTCTGTTCTCACTCACTTTTTATTTACGTGGATGTACTCCAGTAATATTTTCTTCTTACTATTAGACATCAGTCCTATTGGATTAGGGCCTCCCCCTTGTGATCCATTTAATCTTAACTTCATGCCTAAATGTCCCAAACACAGTGGCTCTGGTACTTAGGGCTTCAACATGAATTTGTGGTAGGATATAATTTAAATAGTGAGTTACCTAGTTTCACACCCTTTAAACTAATTCATAAAATTAGATTATGGGGTCTATAGCATCTAGAGGGGAAAAAAAGAAGAAAATTATTTCTCACATTGTTATAGGCATTGCAAGAAGTTAGAATACACAGTATGATCAAAATATGCAGTGAATACTAACATTTTTTAAATTACAGAAAAAGATACAATATATTAACCTCCCTCAAAATACCCCCTTCCTCCAACTGCACTTATGCCACTGTTTGTGAAGCAATTCTAGACTCCTCATAGCTTTACAAGAATTGACCCAAAATACAGTGAATGCTGCTGCCAAATGCAATCCAACAATAAAAGACAACTGTAAGAATGCAAGTGTGTCTCTATTCACCTTATTCATCAGAGCTGGCACTGTGATGTTTTTGGCTCTCCCTGAAGTCAAAACGACCTCCAAAGGTAAATATTTTGATTTGATTCAGGACACAGAAGCAGCACGACAGCTTAGCTAAAGACATTCACAGAAGAGGACTTCCAGAACTGCTTCAGAAAGTAGAAGGGTAATAAGGGCATACAAAGTACGGAAGATTATTTTGAGGGGATTTAATGGAAGTGTGAGTTTACTATAATAATTTTTAATTTTATTAAGAAACAAATAGCAATGAGACAGTTTCAAAACAGGTTAGTAGGACAGTTTCAATAACTAATACATTGCATATTGTTGTCTTTGTAGTAGTCATTCATAGCACAAGATGCAGACATGATATCCTGTCCAAACACTATTAGTACAAATATGTCTTCTCTCTGAATTAAGAGAAAGTAGCTGTGTATCTATTCTAACTATTTTGTATATACAGATACAAAATGGTCCTTCATTTGTATATCTTTGTTTTGTTTAGTTTTGTCAGAGATGGGAATTCCATTATCATTTAAATATTGCAGGTGTGTGAATTCAGCAAAATAATCCAATATAGTCCAGTCATCCATGATAGTAGTGGGTTATCTGCAGAACTGTCCATGTCAGAAGTTGCTGACTTGAGCCCTTTACAACTCAGCATACTATAATAATTTTTTTTAATTTAAATGTTTACCACACTTTCTGATCACACCTTGTAGATATTAAATTACTGAGAAGACAGAGACTCAGAGAGGAGAAGGAGTGTTAAAGAGAAGAAGTGAAGGCAAAGAGAGAATCAGAAGTGGACTAGTTGACTAGTGCTATGTGCTGCTGTAGAGGCAATAAAAATTTCAGGTCATGCAAGAAAATGAGGAAAAATCTAGTTTGAACTTTTAAAGTCATTATTTAATGACTTTCAGTTTACATATTTCATCTTGGCCTGACTCGGTGCTAAATGATGAGTCGCTCTGGGTAGCTGCCTGCTTGGTATGATCGTGAAGGGAAATTATTTTTCTTATAAAAATGATTCTTAATACCAAAAGTGAGAGAATGAGGACAGCATTGGATGTGCTAGAAAGGAGCTGAGGATGGCAGAGGGCAGAGCCAGATGGCAAGTCCTGGTAGCACAGAGAGATAGACAAGAGTAGGATCGTCTGAACTAGAGTGCTATCTGTATATACAAAATAGCATAAATATACAGCTACTTTCTCTTAGTTCAACAAGAAGAAAGTTTTGAACTAATAGTATTTAGACAAGATATCATGTCTGCATCTTGTACTAGGAATAACTACTACAAAGACAACAATATGCAGTGTATTAATTATTATAACTGTACTACTAACCTGTTTTGAAACTATCCTATTGCTACTTCTTTCTCAATAACATTATTAAAATATTAAAAAATGAACTAGAGCACCTCAGACACTATGTCAAATAAAAAATAAATCAATGACCTGGTTTCTCTTCTATGACAACCTAAAATACAAACAAACGAATGAATGCAACAGGCGAGAGATGGTAGGAAATTAGATTACAGAATTTTAGAATTCAGAAAAGGGCTGCAAGAGGAAGCAGATGAAGTAAAGAAGAATAGAAAATGGCCGGGATATCTTACATGCGTGGATCAGTTTTTGAGAATGAACATCATTAATCTGTACTGAAAATATGCACTAATAAAAGAAAAAAATGGACCGTGTTGATGGTAAAAATCAAACAACTCTTCGAGAGCCCTGTTTCTGCTTACACATCTGGGAGTTACTGCAAGCACACAGACCAAAACGAAGGAAACCCTTTCCTAATTTGTGGTGAGCGTGTTTGGGCAGGAGAAAACCACACGAGACAAACAAGACCCAAAGTCAAGACCGCTCAGGATGCCCACACTTCCTCAGCTTGCCAATGTGTTAATTTTCACACCCAATTATCATTTTCCCAACAAGTAATTCACATCAATATGAACAGAATTTAAAACCTCACAGCAAAAAAAAAAAAAAAAAAAAAACAATTCCAACTTCCTGAAGGTAAAAAAAATAATTGGTAAAGAAAAAAAAACAAAAAGGAAATACAATGAGTAGCTGCCTATCTGATTCAAAATTTTGATTTTTGTTTCTAAAAGCAGTGTAAGCCTCGGTAAATGAAAGCTGAAAAGCAGAAGCTGACAGATATGTTGCATAATGTCCAGTAAGTTCTTGTTTGAGATATCTTTCAGAACTTCCTTGTCCTTTTATGCCTTTACAGCTTCAATCTAAGTTGCTGTAAAGTGAAGTCCACTAGACACAGAAATATTCCAATGTCAAAAATGCCAGCTAATAGATATACATTATCCTTTCCCCAAAATCTATTTATCTTTCATGAACTATGTTATCAATGTGAGTAACAGGGTGTATCTAATCTCCTTGAAAGCATTTTAGCGCTTTATTTCTGTGAGAAAAATTCAGAATACATAGAATGGTGTGGGTCAGGAAGTACACTATGTCCAATAATTGAAGAAGGAAGACTGAATAAATCTTTCTGTAAATTCTATGAGTTTTAGAGATGATACTGACATGGTATTGATGATTGTTGTTGTCACTGTTATTGTGAGACAAATTTAAGTTTCATCTCATTGGTATCTTTTGTTCTATTATTATCAACAGTGGCTTCTCTATTCAACAAGAATGGAAGCTTTCAAAAGTAGGCACTGAAATAACAATAGAATTTGTGCACAAAAATGTTTACTTATAGTGGCAGGTTATAAGGCCTTCGAATTTCATGAGCCATTGTTTTCTATTTTGAAGTCTCATGTTTGAATTTTATGAATTTAACTACCTCAGTTGTAATTGTTAATCCTTGTAAAATTTTCTAAGATGCATTATTTGAAATTTTAGTTTGTTAATGTATTCATAATATTATATAACATAGAGTATGCCTGGTATAGCGCCAACGTATATTATATAAACCTACATGAACATTTTATAAAACCTAACAGACCATGAGTATATATCCCCAAAGGTAACTAGATTAGTGAAAAAGACAAACAAATATGATTGAGTTTCTTTATTACTTAAGTATCTGCTAATCCTTATTTAACAACTCAATTTTCTCATAAGATAGCATTAACATTCCAAAACCAGAACTAAAAATAGAACAACACAATCAGTTTTTGAAAAATTGATTTCCACGGTAAACACAGACTGAATCACTGGGGTTCAGCGAATCCCTAGTGAGGAGT
>NW_004524623.1:12401462-12415565 GCF_000260255.1 Octodon degus
CCCCACAACTCAAGCCAGCCAAACCTGCCCTGAAGGCATTCGGAGCAAAAAAAAAAAAAGAAAGAAAAGAAAAGAAAAAGAAATAGAACAATTCAGGGACAACTAAATTTATGATAGCAATATTTTCTTTAGTCTTATTTATCATTCCCTGATTTCTTCGGCATTTATTAAACAATATTTTATACTTTGCTAACACAAAGTATCACAATAAAATGTATTCTCTTTCTTAAATTCTACCACAAAATGTTATTATGTAATTTCAATATATTTAAGGTTTATATTTTTCTACAAAGACTCAGCTTGAGGTACACACTGTGCTTCTCACAAACCAAAATAGAGGGCTAGCCAAATAGCTCAGCGGACTAAAGTGCGTGCTTCGGCAGGGCTCAGCAGCCGGGGTTCAATCCCCGTGCCGGTCGCGCCCTCGGGGTTTGCTGAGACAGATTGAGACTGGGCGTGGCAGCATGTGCCTGTAATCCCAGCCCTTAGGAGGCTGAAAACAGGAGAATCACTTTGAATCTGATCTACATAATGAGACCCTGTACTAAACATATTTTTTTAAAGAAATCGAAATAGAGCAGATGGCTTGTAAATTTGCATTATATGAATATTACCACCCATGACAAATTCCAGTTTCTGAAAACACTTAAGCTTTTTGTTTACAAAGTGCCCCAGTTGAAAGGGCTGGCCAAATAGCTCAGCAGATTAAAGCACTTGCAAGCAGGCTGGTGTTCTATCTCCTGCCTGCGGTGCCAGCCCCTTTCCTGGGGCGCGCTGAGACAGGGACTGAGACAGGCCGTGGGGTGCGTGCCTGTAATCCCAGCTCTTGAGAGGCTGTAAATAGGCGGATCACTACGAGTCTGATCTAATAGCGAGACCCTGAACACCCTGTAGACTCTTCCCTAAAATACGAAAAATAAATAAATAAATAAAAGTGTCCCTGTTGAAACACTTCATTTGCATACAATAATCAGAAAGTTATATTTGCCAAGTCAAATAATTAACTTAATCTCAATTAACTGGGGGCAGGGGAAATGGCTCAGTTGAATAGACACTTCCCTGGCAAGCACAAAGGCTTGAGTTTAACCTCTGGTTCTGAAAAAAAAAAAAAAAATCAATTAATTTTACTAAGACTAATTTTACTAAGTATTAAGTGGATCAACTAAATAAGTAAATAGGATCCAAAATGTATAGTAGATATTTTTAATTGGGAAGACACTTCAAAATAAGAGAAACTAATGGGGAAAGGGGAAAAGGAAAGGAGAGAAAAGAAAAAAAATATATATATATATACAAGCTAGCTAAGCTAGATGTACTGCTAATTTCTCTTACCTCAATGAGAAGAAAGGTTTGTGCTAATGTTTGGACCATGTCTCACGCTTTTATCTCTAAAGATAACAATATGCAATGTATATATTAATTATTGTCATTCTGTTATCTTATTTTAAAATTGTTTTTATTTTAGTTCTTTTTATAATGAAATAATAAGTAAATATATGGACCAACCTTCAGTCATGTATTATTTCTGTCAAACTAATCATTCATGGCTTCACAAATAAAATTCAAATATTAATTCCAGGGAATCCAATATATTTTAGAACTGTACTTGATCTTTATATACTTGCTTTTCTTGATTAATACAAATAAATATTTTCCATATTTAATAGATGTGGTTTAAAGGTGATAATTATTATGATCTTGTACAAAATAATAAATTCCATTTTTTTTGAATCTATGTTAGATTACTAGAAAATAAACATTTTATTTAATGAAGAAGTCTGAAATAATTTTGTAGGAAGTCTTTTGCTTTGGGTTGACAAAAACACTTTAAGAAGTTAAATCAGCTATTTAGAATTACCTACTTTGTACCAAAATCTTAAAGAAACTGTACGATGCACACGCAGTTACATTTAAAATTTTGCAAATAGATGATACATTACAGAATACATTATAGCACATTAACTCCTGTTTGTGGTACTCACTGTACATGCGTCCTGTGTCTATGACAGACCAGTAAACCATGACAGAGAGAAACAAATCCCTGTGGGATACAGAGAGAAAACCCAAGTTCTTTCTGGTGGTGTATGGAAAGACTTCCTGCTGGCAGAGATTTTGATTTTATCTATTTCTTTTAAAAAGCTTTCCTTAACTCTCTTCTGCAAGCCTGTTTTGTATGAAGAATCCAAAGCACGACAAAAATAGGTTGTACTCTTTGCCCGCTCTAAACGTATAAAGATCTGAAAAGGTATCTGTGTGGAGAACGCGTTCAGGCGCGACAGCCGCTCTGGCTGCAGCAGCCTGCAGCAGCGTTCAGCAGCTTTCTCCCGGAAAGCACCCTCCCTCTTTGTCAATGTCTCTCGTGTTCTCCAAGAATCCAGTCCTAATAGAACTTTAGAATCAGCAAAAATTGTGTATTCTTAGTATTAGTCACAGAAAGAACCTCTATAAAACTTCTGTTACACCAAGTCTATGCTGTATACTGAGTCCACTGGAATGATCCTAATTAAGTAAAGTAGCTGCAAAGGTGACTTTTCATGGATGGAAACATTTATAGAAGGCAAAAATCTAGTTGTAAAAACACCTGTTAAGTCTGGGCATAGTTTGAAAAAGTGTGCACACCAAGAGGAACAGACTGCCGTGTGGAACTAAGGCGCCTGGACACCGTGGACTGGGGGTTGGGTATCTAAAGTGGAGCCAGCCACCAGTTCTATAATAGCCATTGTGTTTTCCTACTTGCCACCAGCATCCAGGGTACATTTTAAGTATCAAAATGGTGCAAATAGTCTTTATCTAATTTTTAATTAGTTTGGAATAATAAATTAAATAAAAGTACATATCAATGAGCTTATCAAGACAGGATAAAAGCGTGGCTTAAACCCACGGTCACAGCCACCATGACAGAGAGAGGAAAGAGATTTGAGGCACATTTTTGAGGTTAACTAAACACAACAGGTAGATGTATTGGGTTAAGAAATACTAAATGACCTACTGATTTGATTTGAAACTGTCTCATTGCTGTTTATCAATAAAATTATGAAAAAAAATAAAAAAATTAAAAATTTTTAAAAAAGAAATACTTAACGAGATTAATAATTTGTACATGGTAGAAGCTGAAGGGACATGAACTAAAGCCACATATGCAAATTATAGATGCTTTATTTCTATGAGAATCACCTTCTAACCAGAAGATTGCATTTGAACTAAGAAGACTGATTTCCATAAAACCAATACTGGAGACATAGGAAAGGAAATTCATTTATTTATTTATTTATTCATCTATTTATTTATTGGAAATTCAAAATGTGTCTTTGGACTTGGAAAATAGTATGTTATCAACGATTAGATGAAGAATGAAAATCCTTTCAATGAATAAGTGCAGAACCAATTGTGGCAGGTGCAGGAGTGACAGAGAAAAGGGCAGGTGGTTGTCCTTTCCAAAACTCCCCGTAACGTGAAGGGTACAGTTAAGGAAAGCCTCCAAGGGATGTGAACTTGACCAAAAGCCCATTCTTCCTTGCCACATTTTTGTTCTTCTTTCACAAGGCCATTTGAGTTATTCATAGACAGGAAGAAAGTCAGTCGAAAGCAAGACCCTACATATCTACAAGTAAGAACACGCCTGTTAAAACACGTTAGGATTGAAATATGAAAAAGCCACTGAAAGCATTGCAGCATGTCCAAGGAGCAAAACACTTTCAGTTTTACGTAACTTTAAAATTAAAATAACTTTAAAGCCAAAATAATTTTAATTGTAAAGTAAAATTAATTTTATATAATTTTAATAATGGCTTTTTAAGTAATTTTGATCAGTATTAATAAATAATCCCTTTTAATAATTTTAATCATTAATACTGATGAAAAGGGCCAGGGAGATAGCTCAGTAGAATAAGCGCTTGCCTGGCCAGAGCAAGATCCTGAGTTCAATCCCCACTACTGCAAAAAAAAAAAAAAACTAATACTGATGAAAGCCCTTAGTGTATCATCTCCAGTGAATGATTCCAGTGGCCTAAGATTGCCCTATGCAATGTGGTGAATGCAGAATGACTTCTGTGAACTAATTTTGGAGCTGCAAGATTTTATTTTAGTTCTTCCTACATAAATATAATTGGCTTTCATTAACTATTCTCCAGTACCAAACACCTAAAAAGATGAAAGGGTGCCTTTCACTAGGTGTATTAAGAACAGAAAGCATGATTGTCAGCAACCTCAGCCTCTCAGCTGGAGCTCCGTAAAGACCTAAGTTTCTAACCTTTGCGTCAGTAAGTTAGTTGCTCCTTCGGCTCCGATGTCCACACCTTCCCAGCTTCAGGGAAATCCACTGGCTAAACTCACACCTCAGAGTTGACTTTGAAGACTGGAAAGTCAACTTCAGTAGGCTCATTGCTAACTAATAATAATAACAGTAACAGTAATAATAGGAACAGAATGTAACTGATTCCTCTGCAACAAATTTCATGAAAAGCTGGCGATTTCTCCTCCGGCACCTTTGTGCATGGAAATGCGGAACTTAATGATCATTAATAATTAAGCCACATGAGTTGAATTAAAATACATTTAATGAAAACAATTGATAAATAAGAACATCCTTGTGAGTATACGGTGACTAGCACAAGGGGCACTTTCATGATACACTCTGTGGACAGCATAGTCACTATCTGAGCTCTAAGAAAAATACTAGAATTTTTAACGGCAGATTCTTTCAAGAAGATAAGTACGTGGAAGCCAATTTCCAGAGTCTGATAACTGCATTAGCATTTCATTTCAATTTTTAAGGTAAGATATTCACAAACAGCATTTAAACAATAATTAAAAATCCTGCCAGGAATGGTAGCTTGTGTCAGTATCCTAACACTCTGTAAGACTGAGGCAAGAGAATTTCAAGTTTGACTCCACCTAGGCAACTTGGTGACTCAGAAAGCTCTGTTTCAAAATAAAAACTAAATGGGGACTAGGAATGAAGCCCAGGGCAAAGTCCTTGAGTTCAGGCCTCAGTACAGAAAAGCACATCTGTATGTATTTTAAATAGAAGTACTACGTAATAGTAATACATGTATGCAAAGAAATACATATTTAATTTATAGATGCCCTTTATAAAATAAATCTTTATGTTAACTTTGTAAATTATAAATATAGATTAAAACAGCATTTCCAGGAAACAATTGAAGATTAAAAATATTTTGAAAACTATTTTTTGAGAATGAGGTACTAAAACACTCACTGAACGTGTGTGTGTGTGTGCATGTGTGTGTGTGTGAGTGTGCAGATGTTAAAACTCACATATGCCACTTTCTTAGCCATAGATGTACTTTAATATTAAATCTTAGTTTGCCTCGTTTTGTATTTTCATCTTTTTGTGGCTTCCCCATGCTAATTGAATTTTTATGCTTTAGTTAAAAAATAAATTTCACAGTGTTGGTGTTGGATTATATTTTCATTGCTTGTCATTTGTGTAACTCTGGGCAATTGGTGTCCCACTTAAAGGCAGAGATCATAGAACTCTATCTCATAGCTATTTGAAACTCTGTATGACCTGACAATTTTAAAAGCCATTACATAATGCCAGGCAGGATCTATGCTAGCATAAAAGATGCCTTCATGGCACTTTTAAAATGTCTACATCATAGCCCTGTATATTTACTGAAGACTTACCTAACAAATACTAGGTTTCACCTTTCTTTCTTAGGAGCATCACTTTTAAACATAAAAAGAGATCCTAAAAGCACTGGGATGTAGTTGTTCCTACATCTTTTAGCAAACTACCTAGAAGGAAACAGCACATCTTTTAAAGATCTTAAGTGGTTCAGCTTCGTACTTCCAAGAGTGACCCCATGTACAATTGTGTATTTAAATTTTTGAAGACCTAGAAAATGATCAGCTATCCTTTACTAAAACTGTACCACATGCAGTAAACTTTTCTGAGAGTTGGCAGCCTCAGCTAATGGTTGCAAACCCTCTGAACCATCCTCATGAACAACTCCCCTGAGTGAGAGCTGGCTAACAGAATGGCAGATACGGAGAGTTTGTTCATCTAAATCTCTTGGTACGAAATCTCAAGTGCAGATGTGTTCCAATATGGAGTCAATTTGGTGTATGTAATTTTGTTGGCACAGAACATGTGTGTCTTGGAGCCTGCTGTGAAGCCATGGAGCGTTCTCTTTATCTTCCTGTTCCTGCTTGTGTCACAGCTGTTGTTAATTATTACTCATCTGAGGCGAGAACTAGTGATATTGACAGTTGAGAGCGATACAATAAAGCAACTGTAATATCTGACTTGATTCAATTAAGACAATTATAATCACTGGTGAGTAAACCCAACACATGTGATTAAAACTGATATGGTTAATGAAATAAAAATATGATTCTGAAAAGAAAGGAATATTTTTTCTCTAAACCAAGAAAAACACAGTACTGAGACCCATCCAAGGGACATGCTATGTAACTGTGTATGTTACAGACCTACTTTGCTGGAGTCTCTAAAAGAAAAATCATTTGGGGAAAGAAAATATCTAAAATGTTATAATATTTAAAAGGGAAAATCAATAGAAAAAAATCAAGTAATTTCTACTTATAAAATATTATTTATGAGCTTTTTAGGAACTTTTCTATAGAACTCAAATATTTCTCTATAACTAGTGCCTAAGAATGACAGCCTTAACTTGCAATTTTCTTTCCCTTGTCAGTTTTAATCAGACTTCAATGCTATTTCACTAAAGGTCTTTGAATTACAACTCCTGAATTGGCTTTGATCTGACAAGATTTTTAAGACACAGATCTGTCAATTTGCCAAATAAATATAACTTTGAGATGATCATGAAATTTAGGAAGTTCTGCTAAGATCGTTTCCTGTGAATTAGGCAAAATGGTACCCACTGAAAGAGCAAAATAGAGCCTTATTTACAAAGACATCCATTTATATCAAGAGAAAAATACATGCTACAAACCGTAACAAACTCACTCCCTGGCTTCACTGTTCTGTTCAGACTGTTTATCTGTTAGGACCCAACAGCTTATCATCATGAAAGATCTACTGCCATCTCTTGATTGAGCAGTGTATATATATATAATGTTGGGTTTGACTCTCTAAGATGCTTTGAAATAAACATTACCACCCAGTAATAACAATGGTATTGATAATGATTTATAACATTTGGTTCTTTCAAAAATAACTTCATTCTAAAATAAGTTCCTGACTGACTAAAGTTCACTGAAAACAATATTTAATTCTGAGGTTTATATGAAAAATGCCTTCAAAGTAATAGCAAATTTTGTTAACAGTTAAGATCGCATTTTGGTAATTTCATGCATATTGTTATTTATTTAGAACAGATACTTTTGCTGAATTAAAATTAAGAAAGAATTCAATAGAGAAGTATAAATAGTTGATAAATTTTCTCACTATGGCTTATTGCACAAATTTCAGATAGATATAAATCATCTTATTGTGTGTGCTTTGTTTACTTCCTTCCTTAAAATATTCTGAACATTAAGAAAGACTGCACCTAAATTTAGGAGGTTGCGAATTATTTTTATACAAACTATATGCAATTAAGAAAAAAAGACTATAAAATTCTAGAAATATAGAGATACATCATTTTAAAATGTTTTTATTGAATAAGCTTTGAAAAATATAAAATTGCACCCAGCACATAAATTTATGATCCATCTAGAATTTTTTTTTTCAGAACAGGGGATTGAACTCAGGACGCTGTGCTTGGAAGGCAAGTGCTTATTCTACTGAGCTATCTCCCTGGCCCCCATCTAGATTTTAGACAAGCATCCTTAAAATATTACCATGCCTTTCAGCTAATAATCTTAATGAATCTAAATAAAGCTAGATATATTTAACCTAATTAAAGATGCTCCTTTTTATTGAAGTTCTCTTCAATATTCTGGACAAGTGACTTTTCTCCATATCTTTAATATACAGGGCCGGGGAGAAGGCTCAGTAGAATAAGCGCTTGCCTGGCATGCATAAGGTCCTGAGTTCAATCCCTGGTACTGAAAAAAAAATTAATATACAGTAGCTCTTGGTGATCAATTAATCATTCTCGTGTATGTGCTATACATATTGTCTGCCCTACTGAAATTGTAAACATATCAAAAAGAAAGATTGTTTCATAAAAACAACTGATCACATATTTATATTTTAAAATTGTGGTTATGTTTTGATAGTCTTAAGAACCTGTTTACTTTAAAAATAAAAACCACTGGCACTGTATATAATACTAGTCATAAGAAAAAATAAATAGAAGCTCAGCAAATTAGGAAAAACAATGTAGCCAAGGTTTTTCAGAGTTTCTGACCATTTGGGTAAAGTTTATGTGGAATTTCTATAAAACTCACTTTGACTTTATCCAGGATAGAAAGTATTTAAGAATCCCATTGCAAGATTTCAGACCAATGCATGGAGTAAACTACAAAGACAGAGATCAGATTCTATGTTCTTTTTTTGGACAAACATTCCAATACCAAAATTTTTACTAAGAATTCACTGTTTGATCAATCTTATTCCCCTTTCTCTTCTAGATATTTAGAATTATTCTGCATTATTTTAGTCTGACTTAGAACTTGGTCCTCACTGAAATAGTGATCTTTTGGACACAATATATAATTTAGACTGAACATGACCTTGGAGACCACTTCCAAATTTAAGGCCAGCCTAGGAGTTAAGCTTTACTGAGCTCTGATCCATTTCACAAATATACTAAACATGCACAATATTCTAAACATATTAAGACACTGTGATGACAAAAATGTATATGACACATTCCTTGTTTTCAAAGTTATATGCTAGGGGCAGATAGGTTGATACTATATTGATATGATAATTGTTGCATTTTGCTATATTGATATGGTAATTGTTGCATTTGTGAAACACATTGTGCCTATGCAAACAGACAGAGGAGTATCTAACTCAAATGAGGACAGGGAAGGTCTGACAAGAATCGAAGTTCAGATTATACAATAAGGAAAGCCATTTCTAAATCAATAAAGGTAAACAGGAACAGGAATGTGAAGCAAGTTACACTGTATTGTTGGATCAAAGTTTCATTTGAATCAGAAAAAATACAACACTACAAGGATTTTTTTTAATGCATTTCGTACAGGGTCTACAGGGTCTCACTACACAGATCGGGCTCATAGTGATCAGCCTGTTTACAGCCTCCCAAGAGCTGGGATTAGAGGCACAAGCCACCTCGCCCAGTCTCAATCACCATCTCAGCAAGCCCTGGGGCGGGGCCAGCATGGCACACTGGAGATCAGAACCCCAGTCTCTGCATCTGCCTAAGAAGGCACTTTGATCCACTGAGCTATCTGGTCGGCCTCTTACAAAGATTAAACAAAATAAAATTATTTAAGAATCTGAATGAAATCTATGAATGCTGAACCAATCCTTAAAACATCACTGGATGTCTATGCAAGAGAATAATGACGATAGAATCTACATTTTAGAGCTCTATTAAAATGTAAAATAACTATAGTCATCAGTGTCTAAAATTACAGCATCATAGTCTCTGTCTTTTTCTGCTCACGTCCCAATAGGCTATTGTTGGTGGCTAACTTTTGCTCTAATCAAGTGAAGCTTTAATTCTTCTTCCTGTCATTCTTTCTCATAAAAATACCACATTAGAGTCTAAACAATCTTCTTAAATTCCTTGCAGCGAAATTATACGTCTCTTAGCTAGTCCAGTGCTACACAATGAAAACGTTCCCATTTGATCACTACAAAGTAGTTAATGGAAGATCTTTTAGAAGAAAAATACATAGCAAATCTGCTGGAGTTAGGAGGCAGATGACAATTATGGTTATATTATGTATATGTAAAATGTTAGTGTCCTTGAATTAAATATTGATGTAAAACTCCTATATAAAAATAAATACAGTAAGAGCTACATTTATGCTCCTGATACAAGAAATGATATATAAATAAATATTCTTCTCCTCAATTAATATATCTGGGGATAGGCAAATAATAAGATATTTTTCCATTGTCCTTTTACAGTATTTCCTTGGAATGCACCACAGTAGACTGATTGATTCTATATAAAGCTGCTTATAAAGATTATCTCCCTGTTTAACCTTTCTAAGTATAAAAATAACAGCACAGCCTTCTAAAAATGAAATCGCTAGTCCAAAGTGATTTCAGAGAGAAATGCTATATATCTATTGTAGTTTAACGAACATCTTAACCTTAGTATTTATTTCTTTGTTTTGTTGCGAAATAGGATCTTTCCATGTAGGCCAAGATAGCCCCGAAGTGACAGCAATCTTCCTGCCTCAGCCTCCTGAGTGCTGGGATTACAGGAATGTGTATGTACAACCAACGAAACATCTCAGTTTTAGGATGATTTTACACAAATTTACACAAATATTACAGACACAGATACATATCCATATGCATGTGCACACCTCAAAGAAAGTTCTAGGGTAGTCTTACAAAAGCCAGACAAATAATCCTGATGTACAATATCACTTAACAAACTTAAGAAAATTTAAAAACATAACCAATTTCAGAATTTGTCCTGAACAGTGGTAATATCTTTATATACCAAGAGTATTCCATGAACTTATTTTTGTGTAATAAATAGCATTATTATTAGCATTATTAGTAGTAACATTATTATTTTTTTCTTGTATGATTGCTGTTCAGAATGAGATCCTTAATTCTTACTCATTCTGACAACCTCATTTCATGTAGCTATATATTAGAGCAAAGATGTTGTTAAAGGCTCTTTTAATATTCTCTTTTCCAGTGAAACACATCTATCCCCATATAAATATATTACAAGTATCGTTAATTAGGTTTCCAAAACTTAGGAATACTTTTGTCTCTGACTGAAAATATTTTAACTTAAACTAGTTAATGAAAATAAAATGAGCCAATTTATAAAAATGTTAATTTCATCACCTTTTAGTAACAGATTTGTAACTTCTGTAGCTACACCTTTGTATTGCCAGTGCTATTTCATTAATATTCTCTGGGTGTAAACTGCACTTGATGTCATTATTTATGTAACAATTCAACTATTTCGATGTGGGGAACCTTGATTAGAATCAGGTATTTCAAAATATTGAACAAACTGCCTGTTTATGAATCTAAAGAACTCATACAATAACTACTTTTCACACATGGTCATTTCTATAATATAGCTTGCTGTCTTAGGGAAGTTAGGCGTATTTCCCAATGGAATAGATCATGCTCGGCTCCTAGTAACCATAACTGAAGAGACAAAATAAGACTTCTAATGAAGCTAATTTCTTGGCATCACCCGACTGTGCTTTAGTTGTTTGGCTCATGATAACTCTGAAGGGCAAATTTTTCCTCACTTCAAAAGGATTCCAAAGTACACCTTAACTTGTAACTATGGATCTCTCAGCAATCTTAAAATAAATCTGGTAATCACTTGCAATTAGGGACCTACTCGATGAGATATTTTTGTTAGAATATCTAAGTAATGATAGGCTAGGAACTCTAAAATTCTACAAAGGTACATATTAAAGATTAATTGAATCTCACTTTCTCTAATAATTTTGACAGGAAAGGAGGAGGGAGAATAGTATCTAGGAATAGAAATTCACTGGATACAAGCATCCTAAAAGAAAAATCATGTTGGGAAAAGACTAAATATCACATATTCATTCCATATTCATTCACTCTGAGTCATAAAAGGAGCCCCTTAATTACCATCATTGTTTTACTCTCCCGTCTACTTCATGACTCAAACTTTCTACCTACTTTTTGCCATTGGTTTCACACTTTGTGTTATTATTATTATGCTTTTCTTAATATATGCAAATCTTTACCAAGAGGCAGTACCATCTGCTGTTCCAAATCACCTTGTCTATAACTTTTGTTTGGGATATTGGGGGAAAACCTCAGACTTGCAGCCCTTCTGCCTCAGCCTTCTGAGTAGCTAGGATTGCACACATAAGCCTCCATGCCCAGATCTTCTAGCTTCTTGATCAAACAGAAGAGTAAATGAGCCAAGAAAAGGAAATTGCTTGGTGGAATTGTGAAGCTACTCTAAAAATAGCTAACAGTCTCACTGTACTTAAGATTTAATGATTTTACTAACTTAGATAAGGCTAAAGAATACTTTAGTAATGCTAGGATAAATCTATATTTGGTCTACACTTGAATTTAAATGAAGGGTAACAGTGAATTTGTAAGGCATGTTTTGTTACTCAATCACATAAATAAAAATCAAAACACAAAATGTTCCTCTTTTAGCTGGAGAAATTTATGTTAGAGTTGGGGCTCAGAAAGTAGGATTGTTAATTTTAAGGTAGATGTTGTAAGACCCCACCAACTGTTCTACGCAACGCGGGGGATGTTCTGTATGTTGTAAGTCTGAGGCGAGGGAAACTTTCTTAATCAATACTCATCAATACTCATGCTCCGGGCCCTCTTCATTGAGGAAAAATATTAAATACAAATAGAGTGAAATCTTTCATTGTTTGTAAGAAAAATATCACCAAGAAACCTAGAGTTGTCCCAAGATTCTGCGGTGATCTTTGACATGACACAGAATATCCATCATTGACTACAAAAGCTGTATTCAAACGTCAATTTCAAATAAAGTTGAGCTATGAAAAACATCCAAAAATCTTAATTTTAAGAACATATTTTTTGTTGCAATTGGCACATTTTGTTGGCTAAGTAGGTGGGTAAGTGAAAGACTAAATCTGGACTGAATCATTTTGCAAGTATATGTTTAAAATATATATGTATGTGTTTATGCTTATGTTCTCTTGGGTAACTGTAAATCCTTTTGAATTAAATCTTATCATGTATCATAAACAGTCTCTACACAGAGCTGGAATTCTAAATAGAAATAAAACAAAAACTCAGTCACCAGAGAGCAAAACCTTGAGTATTTCCAAGCACCGAAATGGTGAACTGAAGCGTGCAGCTCTTGGAAATCAGAGTTTCTCTGTATAAAACAATCAAGCAAAAGTCAAGATAGGGCCAGCCAAATAGCTCAGCAGATTAAAGCCCCTGCAAGCAGGTGCAGGGACTCCGGGTTCTATCCCTGGGCCTGCCCTGCCGGCCCTGCCCCCGGGGCATGCTGAGGTGGCAATTGAAACTGGGCATGATGGCGTGTGCTTGTAATCCCAGCTGTTGGGAGGCTGTAAACAGGTGGATCATTATGAGTCCGGTATAGTAGTGAGACCCTGAACACCCTCTGTAGACCTTTCCCTAAGATACAGGAAAAAAAAAAAAAGTCAAGATAATTCACTTAACATATAATTTAACATTTTGGAAAGAAAGAGAAAAAAAGAAGCACTTAAAGCATCGTTCTCTTGAATGCAATGTTTGGGGGGCAGTGATGCACCGTGTGTGCCCTGCTCTTGTCACCCCGTGGCCTTTCCATGTGTTTCAGCAGAATATAAAGAAATAAATGAGACACGGGACCTGGCAGTGATTGAGCGAGAAAGAGCCAACGTCTATGGTTATGCTGGTCTTCTCTGAATACTTTCTGTCATTATATTTGATTTCACAGGGAAAAAAAAATTTTTTTTTCTTTCCTTTCACATAAATTGCCTTTGTTTTTTCCATCGACTTGCTCAATCGCTTGATCAGACTGAATGGCAATGAAGTGTTTCCCCAAATAGTAACCATTTCATTGAAAATATGTTCTAGTCACAAAGATAGAAAACATAATTGAATAACTTTCCATGACGAAGCAGGTGCACTGCTAAAGTAATCAGATCTTGGAGGCATTTTTGTATCAAGAGTAGGAATTAGAAACTATTTTTATTAGTATATGTTGATATGTTTATGCCCCACCAAAAGTAGTAATGTTATAGAAAAACCATTATAAATGAAAATGCTGTATTGGGGTAGAATAGTACCAAATGACACATAATAGACCACTTTCAAAGTTGATTACCCTTCAAGGATTAACCCAAGGGCAGTTCTACACAGAAGCCTTCCCTAGCTCTTTAGCACGTAGAATCTTTTTCTAAACTACCCTTGAGCAGTGTACCAGTCTTTTGATCTCTCTCTCTCTCTCTCTCTCTCTCTCTCTCTCTCTCTCTCTCTCTCTCCCCTCTCCTCTCTCTCTGTCCTCTCTCTGTCCTCTGTCTCTCTCTGAATCT
>NW_004524623.1:12415665-12424941 GCF_000260255.1 Octodon degus
CCCTCTCCTCTCTCTCTGTCCTCTCTCTGTCCTCTGTCTCTCTCTGAATCTGTCTCTGTCTCTCTCTCCCCCCTCACTCTCCTCTCTCCTCTCTCTCCTCTGTCTCTGTCTCTGTGTCTCTCTCTGAATCTGTCTATGTCTGTCTCTGTCTCTCTGTCTCTCTCTGTGTCTCTCTGTGTCTCTCTCTGTCTGTCTCTGTCTCTGTCTCTGTCTCTCTCTGTCTCTGTCTCTCTCTCTCTCTCCCCCTCCCTCTCTTCCTCCCTCCCCAACCAAACCTTTCACACACATATATATACACCATACATGCATGCATGCTGGGTCTACACTGGAATTTAATTCCTTGGTCATTGTTTGAATTTGTATGTGACTACCCCTTCTAGAACAATCTTCCTGCCTGCAGTGCTGTGCTAAGCACATTTCAAAAAGTTGCATCCATTGACGGGGATTGATGAATCTAATTATGGTTTCTTAATCTTCTCATGGCAAATTTCTTCTGGGAATAGCAGTTTATTCTAGTGTAGTACAAAATTTGTAGTCTTCAGAAACTTTTCCTCTTTCCTCTAATTGTAGTCTATAGTGCCCCTACAGCTCTTCGTACTGACTGTATCTGCAGCACCCATCCTACTAAAGGTTTTTGCTGTTTTTATATTTAAAAAAAAATTGGCCAATAATTTTGTAAACTCCTGGACTAGTATTTCAAATACAGTCAAACTTAAGCTAGTGAAAATTTTGAACTGTTGCAACATTTTATAATCCACCTACTTTGTCACACTAAATTTCTAGACAATTTAGATTTTGCTTATATCAGTATGTTCTTAGTAGACTTGAAGTAGAAGTATAATCTAACACTGTCTGTTCTTTTCTATCCAACTGCTGATTTTGGATTTGACCTTAGAAGTAATTTTGGCTGAAGGCTAGCTTTATAGACACAATAAAGTATAATAATGTGACCTAAGACTGACTTGACCAATGTGAAAAGTCTTTTATTCGACAGACTTACAGCTTTCTTAACATAATTTGGTGGCTGGGACAGTTTGGTGAATATTTTATCTACAAACAACTTAATTCACATCTTGCAATAAATTTTTTCAGCTCCCCTGGAAAATGTTAGCAATAAAAAATTCCATTTCAGTTAACAGAGAGATGCCCATATAATAGTTTGAAATATACAAATAATATAGAACTTCCTGTACCTGGGAAAAGAGAATCATAAACGCTTCAGTGGAAACACAAGAGGAAAGTCATGGTGCGTGTCTGCTAAGTTTAGAAAGCAGGCATAACCTCTATTAATAGACATCCTCTGGTATCCTGACTTGTACCCGTAAGGGTCTGCTGAACCAAAAGCCAGTCTCATATGAGGCTATCGGTTGGTTTTTCACTCAGACCAAGTATCTTCAAAACGATTATTTATGTAACTAACCAATGATTTCAGTTTTCTAGCTCTATGCATTTTCTTATACTCTTGTAAGAACCCCTTATTTTTAAGGTTGAACGAGTTGCCTTTCAGTTAAGTTTTTTCAGACTACATAAAAGTGGTTCAGTGATATTTACTTCTTACCATTATATAACAGGGAGGGTGTGAAGCTTAATTAAAGCAATGTTTACTAAGAACTCTGAAAAGTGTTAAATAAACAAGAGGTAGAGCAATCTTGAGAAATAATAAGTTATTACAAGAAACTTTTAGATCCTAGAATTTAAAGAAACATTGGAGGTGTCTGAAGTTATCAATGTCCATGAGAAAACAACAGCTGCTATAATAACAATTTTAACAAAAATTATACAGTGGATATAAGATTTCTGTCCTTCACCCTGTGAAAAATAGCAACATCAATCTTCTGTAGCAAAATTCAACTCTTCCTCACAGAAAAACAATGAATACTTTTGACAAGAACAGTCTACACCATTTCTTAAATACTACATAATATGCCAGAACATTGTAATCGGTTTTATACAATAATCTCATTTTAGCTTTTGGGTTTGTTTGTTTTTGAGACAGGAAGCTGGCCTTCACCATACAATGCTCACAGGGTGGCCGGCCTCCGAATTCCAACAATCCTCCTGTCTCAGCCTCCCAAGGGCTGGGATTACAGGTGTACACCCCAACACCCAGCATCTGAGTTTTACAACAAACTTCAAGCTCAACATAATTTTAAGTACTCAGAGGTGAGAAAGAGTTGCAGGTCTATTCAGCAATTTACTCAAATGTAAGTGCTCTTAACTCCTAGAATTTCCATTCATTTCTTCTGCTCTTTGCATATCAAAAAGCGAAGGATATGTTGGTCATTGACCAAAAAATAATTAGTGTTTATCTCATTTAGAAAGAATTGGAATCTCCTATACCAGAGTGCCTTAGGATCCCGCCCTTCTGCTTGTGGGCATAGCTATTGCAGGGGCTGCCTGGAGATGCAGGTCACTGAAGTTTACTGTGGACCAGCTGAGCTGTGAAGATCAGACGTAAAATAAAAATTAAATAACCTCAGGAAAACTAACACTTGTAACTCTTATGGTCAGGATTAGTACCTTTAATATATAAAGAATGTAATTTAAATGAAAATTATATGAAAGAAATACAACATATACAAAGAAAAAAGTTATACAAATTTTTCAAAGTTAAGATATGAGGTAAAGAATCCAACCAATGAATTCAAAAGAGCATCTACACAACTGTCATGCAGTTTTCAACGTGTAGCTTCCTTAGAAATAAATACATGCAATTCAAATCAATAAGATATTTGCTATTAATCAAGTACATATATAAACTGGTATAAATAAAATTTAGAGACATTTATTCTTTTGATCAGAATATAAACTGGTATTATATTTCAGATAATTAATTTTAAAATATGATCCCAGAATTTTGAAAATGGGCACACAAGCTTGCACATTATCATGGTTTCCCTTATGTGAAAAAATTAATACATATGTACATCATGAAATGAAAGTAATAGGAAAGAAGAGATTTTTTAAAAAGTTATTGTACTCTAAGCATGATCCTGCTATTGGTTTCTAGCTCCACTCCAATACGGTGTGACAGCTCACTTTGCAGGTTTTCCATTTCTTTGAATATTTAAAGTCTTTTTAAATATTACCATAGCAATAAAGTCTTATCGCTATGAGTGTGGTCTATTTTGAAAAAAATAAATAAATAAGGAAATTACAGAATAGGAAGATACAGAGCAGCTCAATGGTTGTCTAGATTGGGGGAGGAGCTGGAAAGCTGGTAGGGAGCTGCTTTGTTTCAAGATAAAAGTTAACTAAATTTGATCATGGTCAGGGTTGTACAACTCTGTCAACACGTGCCACAATCTACTGAATCACACACACTTCAGTCTGTAAATTATATAATGTACAGATTTTAGTTCAGTGAAGCTATCATTTAAAAAACAATTAAACTAGAAAGATGTTTATCAGCCAGGCATGGCAATGCACACCCGTAAGCTCAGCACTCTGTGAAGCTGAGGCAGGAAGATCACAAGTAAATTTAGCTGAGGCAGAAAGATCACAAGTAAATTTAGGCAATTTAGTGACTTAGTGAAATCCTGTCTCAAAATAAAAAGATCTAAAGGTGTGGGAATATAGGTCAATGTGAAGCAAAAATATAATATAAAATAAAATGTTTATTACTGTACTACTTTTCATGGTAAAAACACAGAAGTAACCTTAATACCATATTGTAAAGAATAGTTTAGGGAAGTCCTGGTGCATTTACATACTAAACTACTTCACAACCCATCAAAATGTTTTTGAAAAATATTTAGTGCTATGAAAAGATGTCCACATATTAAAAGAAAACTCAGGTTGAAAAACAGTACTGAGAATGACTTTACTTTTGTTTATATAAAGGTTGCATATGTCATTATTGATCAAGTTAAGAAGATGCAGATTGATGTGTATGAAGACTATAAATTATAATCAAGAAATTAAGATTCCAGGGCAGCCATATAGCTCAGTGGACTAAATTGTTTTCTTAGGCAGGTGCAGGGACCAGGGTTCGATCCCCAGCATGGTGTGCTGGCCCCACCCCCGAGGCACACTGAGATGACAACTGACACTGGGCATGGTGGCCGGCACCTGTAATCCCAGTGCTTGGGAGGCTGAAAGCAGGAGGATCACTATAAGTCTGATCTGTATAGTGAAACCCTGTAGACGCTGTACTAAACACATAAAAAAAAAAAAGAAATCAAGAGTCCTAAAGAAAAAAAAAAAAAGAGTCCTAACCCTAGTTCTGCTATCTACCAGGTATAAAGCCTTAAAATGTTTACGAAACATCTCCAAGTCTGCTTCATCAATTACATAAAACAATAGCTCTTCTTCTACCAAAACACAGAACCTATGGTTTATACAAACATTATTGTGTGAATATTATTTTTTAGAAATAAATCAAGAAACTAGCAACTCAAGTTAATATTTTTAAACCATCAGGAAGACAGTTTCCTTAATAAATACGTGGTTTTATAATGTTTTACTCCCCTTTTTTTTCAGAATAGAAATCCACTGTATCATAATTAGGAAAAATTTAGAAATAGCAAAATAGTTAAAATTATATTTCAGTTAAAGAATAAATATGTTCATTTTTATTCGCTATGCTTGAATCAAGCAGAATATGTTTCTTTTTTTTTTTTTTTTTTTTTTTTTGTGGAACCAGGGATTGAACTCAGGCCCTTACGCTTGCCAGGGAAGCACTTATCCCACTGAGCCATCTCCCTGGCCCCTAGAATATGTTTCAGTACTGATGTTTCCAGATTGGATGTATCTTTTTCATTAAACTCCTCTGGTTACTTTTTGACTCAAGAATTGCATATTCCTCTTAAAACATCTTAGACTAAAACTACCTTTCTAGCTTCTTAAAGATAGTGGGACATAAAGAAATGTATTTGTCCACAAAGATATCTTTCTCCTTATCAACCACTATATGAAATGTAAACTCTGCCCCGTGATACTCACAATCTAGTTGATTTTATATGCACATGTATACAGAGATAGAATAATATATAGATATACAGTATTTTCATACATATATAACATGTATATCATATATCACAGCAGTTAAATCATGTATATAACATATCATATATATATATATATGTTAAACATATAGATAACATATATATATATATGTTAAAAGTGAAAAATAGTAAAGGATTAACCCCTATCCCAAATTATCATACAAATTCACAAAGGACATCATTTCATTTCTAGCATTTTTAATCAATTAGGTATCATTCTGATACTACATATATTTCAGGTCAGAATCCCAGGAACTTGTCAGGTTTTATGCAGGAGACCTTGATCTTGGCTTTTACCAAGAAATTTAGCTCTGAGGCTTTGTGGTTGTGGTGTAGGCCCAAGCAGATGCATTCTACATTATTCCCAGAACCCTCCTCGTCCTGGTTACCTCACGTTATGTGCATCTGCACATTCTTTCTTTTTTTCTTATGCAACTATTACTATCCCACACTGTTGACAAAACTACTTCATAAAGGAGAAATAAGATGGAAGGGGAAGAGGGAGGGGAAAGGGAGAGGTTGGAGGAGGAGAGCTGTAACAATATGATGGAGCTTTGCCATTCTTCAGCATATTCCTAAAAGAATCAAGGGCTGCATACTGTAATGATGCATGCAAACCCATTTTTATAGCAGCACAATTTTTATAGCAGCACAATTCACACTAGCTAACCTGTGGAAATAAACTAGATGCCTGTCAACAGTTGACGTTTGGAGCATTATGTGGGTATAAAGAAGAATAAAATAACTTCATTTGCATGGAAATAGATGGATCTAGAAACCCATCAAAGTAAGTAAAATCAGCCAGACTCAGAAATGTAATACTACATGATTTCTCTTATTAAAAAACCTAGCAACAATAAATAATAAATTAATAAATAAAGAATTAAAATAAAGGAGAGAGGTAGGTGGCCAGGGGGTTGACTTCTAGAGATAGGAAAGAGGAAAAACGAGAAGCGAGAAGAAAGAGATGGGGGCTTGAAGTTGACTAAGATAAAGTAAATGCAAGTGAATCCCACTTGCAAAAATGAGTCCCACCATTATGTTGTACTAATATTTACTAATAAAGCTACATAAGGTAGAAAATAAATTAGATTATCATTAGAGTAAGTAACGGAAATTTTTCCAAAATGACTTGCAAAAACTGTATAGCCATGACATATAAATAAAAGACCTGTTTCCTTATGGAAAGAAAAAATACTAGGACAACAGCTGTGCCATTTCTTGAGCATATACCTTGGCCAGGTCCCACATGCATTTTACCTCAATCATTTAATATAGAAAGCTACTTCTAGGGACTTGTGGACCTGGATTGCAGAAAAGAACGTTATTTCAGACCCAGAGCTAGGATTTGAACTACTGTCGTTTGAATCCAGTATCGGTGCTGGTGATCACTGTAAGAGTGCTGCCATACTTCAGCATTCCAGTAACTTTCTAAGGTAACATCTATCTTCAATGTATTCAAGCAGTCATTTCACAAATGATGCCTACATGTCTCTGGGGTGTTATTGGCCTTTACCAAAAGATATTTATATTCATTCTCTTATAATAATACTCCCAGAAACAGACTGCAGTTAACTGATTGTGTGCTATCTAGTATCTTGCTTTGTTCTTTCAAAAGAACACGGAAATTAGAAAATTAAGGAAGGCTTTCTTATATCTGTGTCACTGATACAATAATGATGATGATGAAAGAATACTGCATGGAGTCTCAAAGGACTCAAGTTTCCACTCTCAAACATACCTCAGTGAAATTTGTCTCGGAACCTGACTCATGTTTATGCCAGTTCCAAAATGTATAACTTTAATACAGGAAAGCTTTTCTAGAAAATATATTTTTATTCATCAGTATGTTCTGCTCATACTCTAGGAAAGATTTAGGTTGGTGAAAACACCAATGGTGACTCTAAAATTTTCTTTTTCTCTGAATTCAAGAATCTACCACTTTGCTCCAAAACCATTTGGAAGAACCTTCCTTGATGTGTTGGGCAGCACAGGCTGCGAGAAGAGGCAGTAGGTCAGAAATCTGATAATGAGAGGACAAAACCTGGTGCCAAATTAGTTCAGCCACTAATGGCACAAGCCTGCCGAGCCATCTGCCGTCCCTGCCATTCGTCAGCAGTGTGGTTTAGGCATCAGGACCAGAATGAGCATAATGAAAGAATAATGAAAAGAATTCAGTGGGCACAAGAAGTAGGATGAATTCTTCTACCCTAATTTGCTTTCTAAATGTTTCCTCCTTGGTGCTTCTTCCCTTGAAATACTAAAATACATATGAATAAATCAGATCTTTCTAATTGGCTCTCAACCTACGTCTGGTCAGGTGGTAGACAAGCTCCATGACTCAGTACCAGGCTTCAGGGCTAGAAGGTATTTTTAGTTCACCTTCAAACAAGTACAATACAGTCTCTTCAAGAAGTAGGTTCATTTAGCAAAATAATAACAATGCAACATAAATGATAAAAGCATAGTTCAGAAAATATAAAAACAGAACCACTTAACTTTTATCGTATTCATCAGGATATTGATATGTAAGTCATTTATATTAAATCCTTCTTGATGAGGTGTAGTTAGTAGACAAAATAGTAAATTGGAGTTGAATTCCTAGGATATATGTTTTGACGATCTTTGTAACATTCAAAAGCACCTTGTGACTCATTTCATTCAATTCACATAAGTCATTCCCCAGCAATAACAAAAAATATTCAAAATACATTCTAAACACCAAGTTCTCTGCTAGATCCTGAGGACCCCAGGATGAAACCTATTTTGTGAGCCCTTCTTGTGGCCTGAAAAGCAAGCCATACAAACAACAACTAAAGGTCCACGTGGAAAATAGCACAATGAAATACTCAGAATGTTGAGCCACCTTGCCATGACAATAACCCTGAGTTAAGCAGAGTTATTGCACACATTAAAGATCGAAGTGGTACCCAAGGCATTGAATGACTTTTCTAAGGCCTATGATCCTATTGAAAGAAGAATTATGAATTTTCACCTTTAATGAACCATCTTAGCATCATTAATTAGCAAATCTTAAATTACTCAAGATACTCTTTGAAAGGTTTCAAGTGATAAAACACTTTGTTATCATTTGAGGTGAGCAGAATTATACAAGTTGATGGCCTTAGCATGATCTACTGAAAAATTATTCCAGTGATTAGTTCTCTAATGACTAAATCTCTAATGCTGTTAAAAAGGCTTGATGCATTTTCTGACTAATTAACTTCTCCAATGGTTTCATTATTCTCAGGCTCATGATCTTTATCACTGGAGGAAACTGTTGTTTGATATTTCTTTTCAGTTCATGAATCTACTTCTACTTGTCCATATTCATCTCATTCAACTAAATCTCGAAGAATTACATGCCAACCTTGATGGTGAATTTGGAGATCTCTGTCTGTACATGCACAGTACTAGGGGACTTGAGAAAACAAAGCCTGGGCAGGTTCAGGCTGGAGGAAATCAGATATGAAAGCAACAACATCAACTGAAAGAAAGCCTTCTCACTCTGCAAGGCGGGATCTTCATTTAGCAAACCTTCCTAGAAAGCATCTTCACCTAAGAACGCCAACTTGCAGAGATTCACATGTTTCAGACAAAACGCTTGGTCTCAGGACTTTCCCTTCTTCCGGTATCCTGATAGCCTCAAGGGGCAGAGTCATAAATTTCATGGTAAAACACACGGGCTTTGGAAAGAAATATGCCTGATAGTTGAAGGAAATCCATCTTTCTGGCACATCTGCATTTGTATCTGGTCTGTGTCACTCATCAGCTCTGCGATATGAACAATGTATTTATCCTTACCTGTGAACTAGAGATCTAAAATTACTGATGTAATAAGTGCCTTTTGAGGATTAAATACAACAGTTCAGATAAGTCTTTAGCACAGAGTCTGGAAGGATTTCACAAGTTATGCAAAGATGAACTCTTAAATTTTAGTTTTCTTATCTGTGAAACAGAAATAATCTATTCCATAAACTTGTGAGAATTTAACAAGTTCTGCATGTAAATATTTACCTTAGTGTCTGGCCCAAATTGTTAATCCTTATAACATTATACAAACATAAAATCATAGCTCCATTAACTTCTGAATGATTGATAAATCTGGCTAGCAAAAATTTTTATTTATTTATTTCTATTTTATTTTATGTATTTGGTACAAAGTCTCACTATGCAGCATCAAACTCATAATGATTCTCTTGTTTTCAGCCTTCCCAACACTGGGACTATAGGCATACATAACCACACCTGGTCTCAGTGGCTGTGGGCG
>NW_004524623.1:12426606-12457536 GCF_000260255.1 Octodon degus
AATACTTTTCTTAAAATGCTACATAATATAACTACAAAATAGACTCTTGTTCCATCAGTAATTGAATTGGGCTCTTCTTTGAAGGATTATCTTCCTCCTAGTGGAATAAGGAAAACAAAAATGTGGCCTACTTAGATTTAAAATGTAGCTTATGAATTTTGAAATAATGAACCCCATTGTACATACATATTTCATCAACATGAATGAAAACTTTTCAGCTAAAGGAACATGCAACATTTAACAATTTTACACTTAAGTGTTTTCTCCTCGTTTTATAACTGAGGAAATTGATGCAAGTACTGCAAATGTAACTACAGTCTCCAACTCACTGACAATGTGCTGTGTTGTAGATTAAAACTTCTAAACCTGTCTAATCCATCATGGCAGCTTCATTAGAGGCAACTATTTAAATTAAAATAATTAAAATAAAATTTAAAATTCAGCTCCCTGATTGCACAAGCCACATGTCAAGCATTCAATAAAATATATTGATAATGGTAGCCTTTTAAAAGAACAGAAATATAGGGGTTGGGGAGAGTGCTCAGCAGTCTGAGCGCCTGCCTGGTAAGCACCAGGACCTGGGTTCTATCCCCAGGAGTGCCTGTCCCTGAATCCCAGGCATACCATGCCAGCCACCAAAGCTGGACATGGTAGTACATACCTGTAATCCCAGTGCTGGGGAGGCTGAGACAAGAGGATCACTATAGTCTGAGCTGCACAGCGAGACCCTGCACTAAATTAATTAATTAAACATAATTTCTTTTAAGAATAAAAATAAAAAACATTAAAATTTCTATTGGACAATCTTGAACAAAGTCCCAGTGAAAGCTAGTTTTGTATTTGATTTGTTCAATGTCTATGTCCAGTTCAACTTAATTTTCTCTGTCCCGGAAGCCATGCTGTTCCAGCTGCTAGTCTAGGTGACACCTAGATCAGTGCAGCAGGTAGGCAGGTGGGTGATCTGTGGTCTCAGGCAGGCCCAGGCAGTGACCTCCTAGATACCAACCTAGAGTGACAGCAGCACCCTGTCCCTCCAAGTCATGGGTAGTGGCACCATAGACCACTGTTACCAAGTTCTAGTGAAAGCCAGTTACCATGGAATTGAAACTGGAAACCATACAAATTGGCATCAACAGGTGGGCACATAAATCACTGTGACTAACCCAGAAAATGTTATGCGATGGCTCAACCACTGATAAGCAATAGCACACATGAGTGCCAACAGATTATACTGATTAAATAAACTCTTCAAAACGCAAACAAAGATATACAACAATACGCTGAATTGTTGCAGCTATCTCACATCCAAAATATGCAAACTGTCTACCTAGGACACAAAGCACATGGGATGCTTGGGCAGAGAGGATAGGAAGTGATTACAAGGGGCCACAAGGAAAGTTTCAAGTGACACATGAATGTGTGTACCATCAGCACCGGGACAATGGTTTCTAGGGTCTACAAAGACTATCACTTTGAAGTTACTACATTTTGTCCTGCTTCACTCTATGTCACAATAATGAATGCTACACTTTGGTATAAGTTCATTCGCTAAGAATGAGTTAGTAATCATACATTTAAAGCTACAACTTGGGGGCTGGTGAGATGGCTCAGTGGTCTAAAGCACCTACTTAGAACAAACTTAGCAAAGCACAGGGACCACGGTTCAATCCCCCAGCACCACATGCCAGCCAGCCCCACCCCCTGGTGGGCTGAGCTGGCCACACACACACACACACACACATACAAATTTTAAAAATAAATAAATAAATAAAGCTACAACTTGGATGGACCCACCATCACCATTGAAGAGGTTACAACTGGAAACCAACATTTCTATCTCCTCAGGAAATTACTGTGGAAATTACTGGAATGACTCAGTGCTCACTATTGAAATGAAAATGATGACGCAATCAAACCAGGAAAGAAAATACCTGAAAATTACACAGAGCTCTAAGTGTAAATGTCTAGCACTGAGTCTTCAGAGAAAATGGCTCCTTTAAATGGAAAAGACCCCTCAGCACCGCGTCAGCCACAGGCGCTGTGTCCATGCACATATTGTCTGATGCATTAAAAGTTAAAATGTCAACAGTGCCTAGCACCACAGAAAACTTCTTTAGTTTTTCTTTTCTGTATCTAAGTATAGTATGATGGTGCTTGACTCTAATTGCAGCATGGTAGGCTATGAGGGAAAAGAAACATAAGGCATAGTCCAACCTGGCCAATTTAGTGACTGAACGAGACATCTAGTGGGTGTCTAAAAAAAGCCTGAGGATGTAGTTTAAGGGTTCAAGCCCTGGTTCTGTAAAACTAAAAAAAATAATAGATGATAGGCAGAGAGAGAGAGAAAGCAAGAGTGAGAGGGAGAGCGAGAGGGAGAAGGAGAGGGAGAGGGAGAGAAAGAGAAAGAATAGATGATGATGATGATAGATAGATGATAGATAGATAGATAGATAGATAGATAGATAGATAGATAGATAGATAGATACTGAGATAGATAAAATTAATAAAAATCAGGAAATGGCCACAGATTTATGTCATATTTAGACAGAGATGAGCCATAGGGTCTTCTCATTAGAGGCGAGTCTCAGATTGTGGACTGAAGACATGACCTCACTTCCTTGGCAACATGCTCAAAGAGAACCAGCGGCCCCTTTTAACAGACATTACAATCCAGTGGCAGCTGCCCTCAGTGCTCCCTCAGCCAGAAATGGTCAACAGCAAACATTTAGAATCCCATTCCAGGTGGCCAGCGAGATAGCTCAGTGGACTAAGCACCTGCTTAGGCAAGATTAGGCAAGTGCAAGGACTGCGGTTCAATCCCTGATGCCACATGCCACGCAAGCCTTGCTCCCAGGACAGGCTGAGCTGGCCACCGAGTCTGGGCAGGGTGGCACATGCCTGTCATCCCAGTTCTGGGGAGGTTGAACACAGGAAGATCACTATGAATCTAAGCTGCTTAGTGAGACCCTGTAACAACCAAATACATTTAAAAAAAAAACATAAAAGTAAAAAACAAAAATCTGATTCCAAACCATTAGCTGTTGAAGTGGCACAAGAGATATGTTAGCATAAAAATGCTTTTTCTGAACTTGTCCTTTTAGTGAAATATTCAATTGGAACATTAGTATATATAGTTCAAAAGGCCCAGGAAACTTGTTGACTATATACAAAGGAAAAGATAAAAATTTAAAGTCAACACAGAAAAGTGCAATGGCAATATTTCTTCCTTTAGGAAAGGACATACCCTAGAGTCACTTGTGATTTGACTTGAACAAGGAGGTACTGCTTGTTACCAATCTGTAACACATTCCATTGATTAAGTTGAGACAATGCATATATTTTATTATTTACTACACAAGCAAATAACTTGTGTGACAAACTCAGAACAAATTTCTAAAGTAAATGTAGCCTGCTTAGAGTTTTGTCATGTAGAATACTGTCTCAGTCATCATAATGTAACTTATATTTCCATCCTTCTTTTTTTCCACATTAAAAATCCTTAAATAAAACATCTGATACTCCAAAAGACTTTCTAATAAGCTGGAAACACACAGTTTTAAAATAATCCATGATTTTTAATGAGCCTGTGTATTTTGGAATGTTTCCCTATCCGCAGCTCCAAACAGCCCTGCTAATGATGCTCCGAGGAGTTTCCGCACCCCCAACGACACGACTTCCAGGAACCCTGCTCATTTTCTACCAGTGTTCTCCACTGTTCTGGTTTGCTCGCTTCTCTAATTACATTTAAAGTACTGTCATCTCTACGGTCACTTCAGAATAATCTTCAGATTAGAGAGAGAAAAGTACAGCATGTAACTTGTCACTGCTAACTTCACCATCCCCACTGTTACCATCTATTTGACTCTAGCCTCCAACCCTCTTGCTGTGTTGGAAAGATGCTTTCACAGACAAATTACTACAAGCCACTATGTTTCTTTTTGTTGGTGAAGGCAAATGGGTCAAATAATGCCCCATCCACTTGCCAAGACCAATCATATCAGTGAGGTGTGGCCTCGGGATACCAAAGACCTCACTGCCACTAAATGCTACTCACTGTTGGTTGAGACTCAGTGTTATAAATGATTCCTCACTGTTGTTATGAGATTTCTGAATTTTATTATTATTATTATTATTACTTGTATTTTAGGGAAGGGTCTACAGGGTGTTCAGGGTCTCACTACTAGATTGGACTCACAGTGATCTGCCTGTTTACAGTCTCCCAAAAGCTGAGATTACAGGTGCACGGCACCATGTCCAGTCTCAATTGCCATCTCAGCGCGCCCTGGGGGCGGGGCTGGTATGGCAGGCCTGGGGATGGAATCCCTGGCCCCTGCGCTTGCTTGCAGGCACTTTAATCTGCTGAGCTATGTGGGCAGCCCAGAGATTTCTGAATTTAGTGCAGAGCTTTTCTTAGTACTCCTTCTACACCTGCTATAATGATGAGCCATGAATTTTGCATGCCTCATGGTCCAGATAGATAACAAAACCCAGGCTGTGTTACTCCACTGATACTAAATAAAAGCCTTTAGAATCATGACTATAAAGGTTTTATCAATTTTCACTCCGAACTCTCACTTGAAGTTTTTGATGCTTCACTTTGTTTTGTTTTGTTTTTTCAGATCCTGCTACAGCAACAATTTTCAATAGTCTGTTGCAAAACCAGCTGATTTTGACTGAATAAAGGCAACTTGTTATTAAGAAAAACATAGGAGTTGCTGAATGACCATAACGTTTACATGAGCCCATCCTAATAGGCTAATTTTCTTGCATTTCAGTTTTCCTCATTGCCAGTATTAAGAAACGATAAAATGATGCTTGAAATACAGTTTGTAGGGCCAGCAACATGGCTCAGCAGACTAAGCACCCACTTAGGCAAGCACAGGGACCAGGGCTCTATCCCCAGCAGCACAGGCTGCTCCAGCACCATCCTCAGGAACACTGAGACAGCCACCAAGACCAGGCGTTGTGGCGCGTGCCTATAATCCCAGTGCTGGGGAGGCAGAAACTGGAGGATTGCTACAAGTCCAAGCTGTGTAGCAAGATCCTGTACTAAATACATAAATTAAAATAAATAAATATTTTTCAAAACTAAGTTGAGTAGGTCCTTACAGTACCATTTATTTTTTAAAAAGCATGTAGAAAACTGTATTGACTTCTGGCAAAGACAAAATTTTGTCCTATAAGATACGCATAGGAAGAATGTATGCAATGTGTAAATTATTGAAACTGTCCTACCAATTTGATTTGAAACTGTCTTATTGCTATTTGTTTATCAATAAAATTATGGAAAAAACAAAAATATAAAAATATAAAAAGATGCATAAAATTCTATGCATGAGTTATAACTCAAAAACTTATAATATCTCATTTATCTTATAATTTATGGTAAATGGCTAGAAATTCAATTATTATTTCTAGTTGATTATAGGAAAATCTATACTTGTTGCATCACCTATATGTTCCTCTACTATTAGCATGATTCTGGTACAGCCATGTATCACAAAACATGTTCTCTAAGCAAATAGAATCAGATGCTATGGAAATTCTTCCTCAAAGATTTCTAGAATAATATGAACTTAGGATTTGTGGTCTGATGTGAATCGTAGTAGTATCGCCATCAACACCTAGTGAATAAAAATTTTGAAACACTGTACTGTATTATTTGGAATTTACAAGATTGAATGGCAAGGCTGTTAACGTGGGACTTCTTCATCTTTCTCCCAAAAATCAAACTTAAAAATTACAGCCCTCATTTTAGTTGAAAGACATGTATAGTCAGCCTATATACTTTCCACTGAGAGAGGAAAATCTAGTTTGCTGTATTTTTTATGAAGTTTTAATAGGTAAATAGAAAATTAGGCTACCACATGTATAGCCAACATTTTTCTTGTAAAAATATATATATTATTCAGTCTAGCAATGCCTGGGGGGAGGGAACTTATTTTTCATTGCCTTAAATAACCTATCAGTTCCTTGAAAGGAACAGTTAGCGCTTATGTTGTTGGATCATCTTGCATGTCTATATCTGATACATCAAGCAACTACTTTGCAGATAACACTATGCAATAAAATAGCCATTGTTAATTTCCTATCATCTGGCTTTGAAATTCTGTATCACTTTTATTAATGCGTTTCCTCTTTAAAGTAAGAAAAAAAATAAAATTTTTTCTTGATTTATAAAAAATTCAAATATACTTTACTCAAATTTGCATTAAAATTCACTGATGACTTGTATAAATATCTTCAAGGAAAACTGGATAGAGATATTCCCAAAGGACTGTACTTTGCCTCAAATAAAGTGACAATGATGATATTCAATTACACAAACTGTAAACAACACATAAAAAAATGGAAACCTTATAGTTAGGAAAAACACACGAGTAATTGTCGATTGTTCCTTTGCTCCCCATTTGCATATTTCTGTCACTGTCTCCTACACAAGATAACATATATCAGACATTATATTTAACTCCCAGAGACAACATTGTTTGAATAAAGAATAAGTTGCTAGGTCTGCTCTACACTCAAACTCCACGGGATAAGCTTATCATATTCTAGCAGCAGTTGTTGTGGTTGCATAAATTGCTTCATCGCCTTCTTGCAAATTTTTATTTAGAGAACGACTGTGGCTTTAAAAGATAATGGATGCAGTGTGTGATTGTAACACGACCTTTAGGTTTTTTTTTTTTTTTTTCAGAAATCGGTTGAACAGTCGTGTTCCTTCTCCTATACCTAAAATCTCGGAAGGAAATGAAGATAGAAAATGAAGAAGAAACAGCTGAAATTGTTCCTTTTATCATTTCATGAATTCATCAAACCAAACTCGGGCAACCATAAACATAAGAATAAATGTGCATATTTAGCTAGAATTGCAACATATCATAAATTCAATGAAATTCATGATCATCTTCTTTTAGAACCTGTTCCCTTTTTCCACCGAATCGATGGTGCGAGGAATATCAACTCTGTATAAATTGCCAGATCAAAGACTGGCCTGCTAGCTCAGTGGACTAAAACGCCTGCTTAGGCAGAGTGCAGAGGCCAGGGTTCAATCCCTGGCCTGCTGTGCTGGCCTCCCCCTACGGAGAGCCCTGAGATGGCAATTGAGACTGGGCATAGTGGCGTGCACCTGTAATCCCAGCTCTTGGGAGGCTGAAAAAAGGAGAATCACTATAAGTCTGATCTACATAGTGAGACCCTATAGACCCTGTAGACCCTGTCCTAAATACAGAAAGAAAAAAAAATTTAAAAAATTCCCTATCAGTTTACTTATCTAAAAAGAAAGAAGTACAGGGCTGGGGAGATAGCTCAGCAGTCTAAGTGCTTGCTTGGCAAGCACAAGGACCCAAGTTCAATCCCTGGTACTGCATTCTGCACCAGCCTAGTGCCAAGCTGGCCACTGAAACCGGGTATGGTGGAGCACACCTGTAATCCAGCACTGGGGAGGCTGAGACAGGAGGATCTCTATGAGTTGAAGCTGAATTGCAAGACCCTGTGTGAAAGAAATGAATAAATAAATGTTTTCTTTAAAAAAAGAAAGGATTACATTAAGAACACATTCCTCCCTGTATACCCTTGTGGAAAATCAAGCTCTATAAGAAATGAATGGCCAAAAAATCTGATTCTTCCCTATACAACATCTCTTTTTGTTGAAAATCACCCATATTTTGCACCAATCGGTTACCCACAGATGAGTGAGATTCTGAAAGACCAGAGCTCCTCTCCCAGAGCAATGAAGAATGGAAACACTCATCTCACCTGGAGGTGTAGACACAACATATTAGTAACTAATTGAATAGCTTAAGAAAGTTACGTAAGATGCTCAGTTTTCTGCAGAGTCACATTTAGGTCTCATGAACTCATCCAACCAGATGCTCACTAAAGCATTTTGCAAAATTTAAGTGGTCAAAGGCAGCTACAAACTATATTCACCCATAAAAGAGTCAAAATTTTCAGAAAAAAATAAGTTTATGATTCCCACTGCTTCCATTTAAAAACTTCTTTCTTCTTTCTTTTCGTTCATTTGTTCTTTCTTTCTTTCTTTCTTTCTTTCTTTCTTTCTTGTTTCTTTCTTTGGCACAGAGTCTCACTACGCAGCTCAGACTGGTAGTAATCCTCCTGTCTCAGCCTCTCCAACACTGAGATTACAGGCGTGCACCACCATACCTGGTTTCAGTGGCCCGCACAGCACACTGGGAGGTTCTGGGGCCAGCACAGCATGCGGTATCAAGAATCAAATCCAGGTCCTTGTGCTTGCCAGACAAGCACCTAGACCACTGAGCTATCTCCCCAGCCCTAGAAATATATGTCATCTGATAAGCAAGAAAACTGAAGTCGTATGAGACTTCTTCATAGAAGGCCTCAATAAAAAGTTTAATTCACTTTTAATTTGACAATTAAAATGGCAATGTATCTAGTGTATTACTACTTCTAGGTCTGTTTTTTTCCCCAAATCTGTTATCTTCGAGTTTATTAACATCAAATTTTTACATCCAATATAGCCAAGTTTCAAGATATTGGCTCTCAATATTTAGGCACCAGTTTGCCTTATGTGTGGGTACAATTAAGTTGTTTGTTAATAGCTCTGTATGATTGCTATTTTAACGTTGCTTTTCAGTTTTCTAATTACATACGGTTTAAAGATACATAAAGTACATTAAAATTAAAATATTATCTGCTCTTTCCACACTAACATCAAACATTCTGTAAGCTAATATTTTATAAATGAACAACCATAGAACAGCGCTCTATGAGGATAATTCATAATGAAATGAATTGTCATTCTCCAGTTCAACAATGTCATAACCTGATTTGTTAAAGGCAATATAACAGCTTAGCAAATCATTTGGCTCTTTTATTTTTTAATTAATATTTTATGTATTTGGCATTTGGTACAAGATCTCACTAGGCAGTTGGGACTCTTAGTGATACCCGTTTTCAGCCTTCCAGTGCTGGGATCACAGGCGTGCACCATCACCGTGGGTCTTGGTGGCTGGCTCAGCACACTCTGGGGCATGGCTGGTGCGGCGTGTGGTGCCAGGGATCGAACCCTACTCCCTGCGCCTGCCTAAGCAGGGGCTTGGTCTGCTGAGCTATGTCACTAGCCCTGGCTCTTTTATATTTCTAAGTAAATGTTTCCACTCTGTTTTTATATTCTCCTGGCTTAACAGTTAAAAATAAAAACTGATAATTTTCTCTACCTCAGGAAACTTATGTTCAGCAATATTTTGTGTTGTTATTCAAATAAACTGGTAAATATAACCCTGGTGAGAGCCCAGGAATGTCTGGCTTGCTTCTGTTTAACAAGCATGTTGACCTTTCTAAAAGCAGAGCTCCCAGGAAGACGATGAAAGCAGACATTGAAAACCATCCAGGAAATTTTTTTAAATCAAATCAGAACTGATGAGGATTAATTAGCTGCATCTGTCCACACGACAGTCCCAATGTGGGACAACAATGCAATGAAAGCTCCTTCAACAGGAGGAGGCAGCGACAAAGACTTACTACGCCACTCCCTCAAACCCAAGCCTAAAAAAGACATAAGAGAAACTGATGTGCCAATGACATAAGATGTGTAATCTGCTATACCCAGGAACCAATCAGAAAAGTTCAGGAATAAATAGATGTTTTCAAAGTAATATGAAGTAAAAACATTATTATCACTAAATGTCCCTTTGATATACTTTTTAAAAAACCTTCCTGCACAAAGAAAGGATCTTACACGGAAGCACTTCCCATTGTTAAATGATGACGATTATGTTTACTCATATTTATTCATTTAATTTATTTATTTATTATGTATTTGGTACAGGGTCTCACTACTAGCTCAGGCTCATAGCAATCTGCCTATGTACATCCTCCCAAGACCTGGGATTACAGACGTGCGCCACCACGCACACACTGGGTGGCCGGCTCAGCATGCCTGAGGGCTGGGCCGGCGTGGTATGTGGTGCCAGGGATCCCACACTCATACCTGTTTTATAGCTAACAGAAGAACTACAAGGATAGAGAAGGATTAGGATACAGAATATTTTGTTACCAATCATTAATACAGAAAATCATGCAACTAGCCTGACTGCTTCACTTAAAATTCATAAAAGTAATCCTGAGTGATAGCAAGAGGTTCTGCATTCTTCTAGTCAGATCAAGATTGGTGAGTTTAATTGCACAAGGCCGTGTTCATGAGGGGCATAGTCCCAGTGTTCCCTCTTTTCTTCTCCTTTCCATTTTGATTATTCAGGCATATTAACTTACTACCAAGAAAATGAAAAAAATCTAAAGATTTTTCACATTATCCTACAACTCTTTTCAAAAATTTACTTAGAAGTATACTTAAACTCTGGTCTCCTCCTATTAAAGTAAGTGGATGATTCTTCCTCTTACCTAAAGACGCTTAGTACACAGGCAGTATGAATTTATTCCCTGTGTCTGTCTAGTTCTGGAATAACACAGTATTAGGAAATCCATTTCGCCCGCAAACCTGAGCCACTTTTGCTAATTCCACTTTTGTCAGTTCCGAGATATTCTATTTTTGAATCTTTGTTTATTCTTTGCCTTATTTTTTTATGGAAGAAAAAAAGATATTCTAAGTTCTTCTCAAAACCCTCAGTTATAATCAATAAATATCTGTTGAGTAAATGAATGGTTAATTATATTCTTATATATTTGTTTATTAGATTACTAAATAACCATAAAATTTTACATTTTCCTAATCTTGATTTGCCTACCCAAGTCACAATCTGTGGATAGATTATTTTACTTGAGACTTTACTATCCATTGGAAGATATTTCAACAACTTGTTTGAATATGTAACTTAGAGTAACCATGTAAAATGGTAAAACCATTAGTAACTCTATTGAATTCAGGTCTCAGTCTGCATATAACATATAACATAAGCTATCTACATCTGGATTTAAATCCCTAAATATTTTCTATAAACAATGGACAAATATCACAATTTGCATTCCATTGTGACTTCCAATCAAGAGTATTAAGAACAAGTCAGATCAAGCTCATTTACCTTAGAAATGAATAGGAGATTTGATCTTCCAGCCTATAGGAGATTGAATTTACATATGAAAACTGAGGCAAACAAACTAGATAAAAGTCTTCCAACTGTGTCCTAACCTTTTGGTTTTTTGCAAATATTTTGGAATAGCTCCACAGTGGGGAAAGTTGAAGGAAATACCAAGGGATTACTCTGTTTTCCACCAAGGTAAATAAATCAGCAGGTATCTTCTTTATTCATCAAGTTTAATAGGAACATTTAGTCTAAAATATTCTTGTATGGGCCAGGGATATAGCTCAGTGGCACAGTACCTGCCTGGCAAGTACAAGGTCGAGTTTGATTCCCAGTACTACCACCAAACAAAATATCCTTTTGCTAAAAATGGTCTTAAATTCTCTTGCATTTCTAATACTTAAATATAACTCTTTCAATATTAAAACGCATCATGTGGCAAACTGTTTAAAGAATCTATATCAAAGACAGAACCAATACCTTTCTTCAGAAGAAATATTTACTGATAATAAAAGGAAAGCAATTAGACAGTTACTTAATAAAGGGGAGATGACTCAGTGGAATAAGCGCTTCCCTGGCAAGCGCAAGGACCTGAGTTCAATCCCCAGTTCCTCAAAAATAAATAAATAAAGGGGAGATAGATTACAACAGTAAGGGGGCAATTAGCAACAGAGGAGGTAGTAAACAACAGAGAAATAAGGAAAACTTGTAAAAATCATATAGCCAAACCTTTGTAACCCTACTACCCAAGTACTATGGAAATTAGTTTACCCCGATTCAATAAACTTATGGGATCTTTGAAATCTGTATATAAAGACAGAAAAGCTTTTATTCAAGTATTTTTCATGATGTTTAGTGCATAAATACTGTTATATGTTCACTGTATTTAGGCCTTTAATGAATTTCTACCTTAAATTTTTGAGAAGTAGTGTAATTTATGGACATGGGAGGTGCTGAGATTGAAGCCAGGTCCTTGCACATAGTAAGCCCACACCCTGTCACTGAGATACACTCCCTAGTCTGAGCAACATTTTTTTAAATAAAAAAGGGAAAGAGAAGAGTCTACATAAAATTTTCACATGGCTTTTAGTAGCAATTTTACTGATAGTTGCCATCTTAGAAAAAAAAAACCCTCAATGGATAAAGAAGTAAATTGTGAAACATCTACGCAATACAATGCTGGATAGTGATTTAATGAGCTATCAAGCTATGAAAAAAGAAAAGGAAAACCTTGAATACATTTTCCAAATAAAGAAGCCAACATGAAAAGTCTAACTAGACTTTTTTTGCCACTTTTTTTTTGACTTAGATTTTGCCACCAGTGATGGCAAATCTTCAAAGGCAGAGCAGTTGGCCCACCGCAACCCAGGGCCAACTTATTAGCCACCAAGTGCCAGCACTGCAGTTAGACCTGGACACTGAGGTTTCCATTTAGAAAAATGCAACTCACATATCAACATGTTTTACCTAACAAGAAAAACAAATAACATACTTGCCATAGGTTTGCCATCGCTGGTGACTTTAATTATAAGACTTCATGGAAAAGGAAAACCCATGGAGACCATGCAGACCATAGGGCAAAGACCTGTGATTACTAGAGCGCGAGGGCCTGCAAGAGGCATAATCGGAGCACAGGGAAATCTCAGGGCTGTGGAACTGTCCTGTGTGATGCTGTAATTGTATCCACATGCCCTTATATGTTTGTCAAAACCTTTAGGGCATATACCAACAATAACGAGCACAATAATAGAGACTTTAGGTAATATGTACATGTTGTTATTGGCCCATCAGTTATAACAAATTAATTCAAAATATTAGTAATAGGCTGCGGAGATAGCTCAATGGTCTAAGAGCCGCCAGGCAAGCACAAGGAACTGAGTTTAATCCCCAGTACTGCACAGGCCCCATGCCCTGCCAGCCACTGAAACTAGACATGGTGGTGCGGCCCTATAATGCCAGCACTAGGGAGGCTGAGACAGGAGGATCACCAGGAGTCTAAACTGTGTAGTGAGACCCTGTACTAAATAAATAAAATAAATAAATAAGATGATTAAAAATTAAATTAAAATATTAATAATAGAAGAAAGTGGGTTAAAAGGAATGAGGCTATATGGGAATTCTCTCTACATCCTGTTCAATTTTCCTTTTAAAACTCAACAGCTCCAATAAGTAAGCAAGTAAATTTTAAAAATGAGAAAAATCTCCTTTTAAAGCCCCATAAAAAAAAAGAAAAAACTATACAAACATAGCAATCCTACTTTATCAAAAGAACTAATACAAACTAAATAGTAGTATAATTTTCAAAAGTCAGACTTCAAAGACAGTTGGGCCAGCATTTCACTTTGTTTTGTTGTTTTCCAGATTCTTGACCTTGGCCAAAACTGCTTTTAACCTCTCTAAACCTCAATGTCATCATTTGCTAAATAAAGATAACATTTTTACTTATGCCCCCCTATATGTTTTCCTCAATGTGAAGTATTTAGAAACCTAACAATGTCCTTTATTATCCCCATGCAAATAAGACCAGTATCAATTTGAAAGCATTAAGTCGGAACCATTGGCATAAATTTACTTCTTTGTACCTATATTATCTAAATTATTATAAATGTATACAATTTAAAAGTCTTGTTCATCACTAAGCCTTAAAGAAATAGCCACTTTGTATCAGTAACTAAAAGCTCAAACTTTCTTAAGAGCTTCTGTTATCATTCATGTAAGGATAACTTAAGAACATAATTATCTTGTTGAATATTTGCTGTTAAAACAAATTATTATACTTAATAGAAAAGTATTCTTGTTTTTCTCAATTAAAAAAACAACAGCACGTTTACTCAGCTATCTACATGGTCCCCTGTATAACTGCTCAATTTGTTGCTATTTGTGAAATATTTATTTTACATCATTCTGCTTGTTTGAGTCAGGTTTTATTTCCGCAGAGAAGTATACAGAAGCTTTTCAAACATTCTAAACCTGTCTTAAATCCCTTTTCTCAGTAGAATTCTTAGACGGTGTTGGCCTGGGAAGAGGAATTATTTCAAGCTATCATGCTGGAAGAATTTGGAAGCTACACAAAATCACAAGCAAAGTGCGGTCTGAAAAAGACTCCGAAACATCACACCGGCACACAGGAGACACACTGATACCCAGAGTGGGGTTTTGCCTCGGGAGAACTTGAAATTGTTCTGTTCTCGGTGGCCTGCGGATCCATTATGCGACCTTAATAAGGACTTTTTTTTTTTCACTATGTGGTAAATGAGCAAAAAGTGTCAATATCGCCTCTATTCTTTAAGGATCATTTATGAATTAATAATCTCAAAACAAAAATCTCAAACAGTGCTGTTAATAAATGCAAAGCATCATTATTATTCATACAAAAAGTAAACAGAAAAATGGACCTCATTCGCTGGAAAAGTCCTGAGTAGTGCTGAGAGGGCTGGCATAGAGGAAGGGACTGTTTTTCCTGAGATAAGTTTCCTTTCTTTTTCTAAGTTTCAAGTGAAAGAAAGAAGTTGAATATTGTAAACACACGCCTGCGACTGTACAATGCAGCGAGAGACACTGAAGTTGAATTTAGTTCATATTCAGACGAAGTTCCACTCTCACACACTTTTTTTTGTCCTTGAAAAGCGCAGCTGCTTCTCCAGCTGTCCGCCACTCCTTCTTGACCCCAGCTTTTTCATAGGACTTTGTACTCCTGCTATTTCTTTCAGGGCTAAAAATGGTAGACCTACTGCCCTCATCTGAAGATCGTGCAGAAAAGTGTGGGGAATCTACAATCACAACGCTCACAAAGGAGACGTTATTTAGATATTCTCAAACAAACATACTGTGTCAGAATTCAAGCTGATTGAGTTCTTAAGGTTTTATTACACAGCTGTCAAATAATCAATAATCTCAAAGAGCACGGCCCCTTTTATTATTTCCACTTCAAGCTCATGTCTCGATAAAATAAAGCTAATTAACATACAAATGAAAGATACAGCATGAAAAAATTCTGCGTGTCTTTGACCTACAATATTTGTCAGAACAAGCAGCCAACTATGAGCTGGGGAACAGTGAAGTCAGGATCAACTTCTCTGGCACCAAATGATGTGATCCTGTAAAAGCATCTAATCCACCAATGACACACAAGAACATGAGAGAAATGGACTAAATTGCGGTCTTTAAAATTGTGTTTTAGAAATTCTAGGTTCTGTGAAAGGATGGTAGGAAGGTTCCAGGTTACAATAAGAGGAATTTAGATGGGTGGCTTTTGCTCACCTATCCACTAAACAACTCTGTACACAGTCTTGAAGTTTGTAAGATTTAGTTTAGTGAGAATGTTTCATTTTCAAATACAATTTAAATAGTGAGATTTCTATAGTCCCTTTTTATCTAGAGCCAACATAGTAAAAGTACTGATGATTTTAAGAAAATTACATTTAACTTGTTCCTTAAACATATAAATCAGATGATTGACCTTACTTTGGTTTATATATTATCATTATGGTATTATGCAAATACTGTATGAATTTCATTATGTTCACAGAGGAAACATATACTGACTGACAGTGCCAGCCAATTGGTAAGTAATAAATTTGTTTACCTAATTATAGTATAAATTAGATGTGCGCACGCTTTTTATATGCTGATTATGACAGTTTTATGTGGAAATAATGTTTATAAAAACATAGACATATTTATATACACATATTTTGGATGTCTTTAAGTGTTCTATTTTGCTTTTTTAAAGTGTCCTATATTTCCCATTCTTGAATTGAGTCAGCAGAAGACACAGGTAATGATTACAACAAATCTAGAATTATTCATTTTAGAACATAAATGAGAAGCTCTGCTCACATCATTACTGATGAAGATGAAATGGGAAATTTAAGTAATGAGATATCAAGAGGCATATAACACATTCAACAGTGGATTAAGAAGCAGTAAATAACCTACAATCTTTGGACTGGCATCAAGCATGAAAAGACTCTCTAAAGACTTCTCCAAATACAGCTTCTCTCACTGCAATGGAACACTCCTCTCTGACAAAACAAAACAAAAAAGGTGAATACGTTGGGAGCCATGGAAGCTAGGAAATTGATCAAATGTGTGTAGGCAGGACTAGGCCTCAGAGCCTAAAGCAAACAAGCTACCTCAGTCCTGAGACAAGCATCCTGTCTGGTTAAAGTCAGCTATTAGTCTCTAGGAAACCTTGTGTCAAATGTTACTAACTTTGCCAAAGTATAAATAAAAGACTGTTTTGTTATGGAAAAAAGAAAAAAAATATATATATATACACACAAGATGGGATAGATATACAGGAAGAAAAATCTTTCTTAAATAGTATGTAAAATTCAAGCAATTCTTTCTTAAATAGTATGTAAAATTCAATAGTCATAAAGACAACTCCTGATAAAATACACAGCATAAAAAATAAAATCTTAGTTGATGTTTTCTTGTAAACAACATAAAAGTACAGGTAACATACTAAGAAAATATTTACAAAATGCAAAGGTGAAGGATTTGTATGCACAGTACATAATTCTTATAAAGCAATAATAAAAAATAACCCAATTAAAAATTGGAAAGCAGATACAAACAAATATTTCATCACAAAGAAGAAACGGATGATGAATAAGAACATAAAAAGATGTTCAATGTAACTTTTCTGCCAAGTATAGTAGCACGTGATTGTAATCCCAGAAACTGGGAGGCTGAGGCAGGAGGATTACTGGGAATTTGAGGCCAGCCTGGGTTACACAATGAGTTCAAGGCTAGCTTGGACCAGACAGCAAGACCTTTTCTCAAAAAACAAATAAGCTAATTAATTAAGTAAACTAAGTGCCAGAGAGATAGCTCAGCAGCATAAGTGCCTGCCTGGCAAGTACAAGGTCCTCAGTTCAAACCCCAGTAATAAAAATAAAAAATAAGTATCAATGTAGTTAATTAAAATAATGAAATGTCACTAATCCAAAGAAAAAGTGGATTAAATCACAATGTGTCATTGCTATAAAACTACTAAAATAGCTGGAAATGCCAAAATGTTTGTAGTGGCAAAATAGATGGCTACATTAAAAATACAAGAGAAAAATCATGGATTGTTTAGTATTTTATTGGATGCAGAGACAGACATATACTATGACACTGTATTTTGGGTGGGGTCATGTGGAAAGTTTCACATTGATCGTGCTCTATTCATAGCAATGATTGGCACAGATAGGGAATGTATGAATCCAAATCACTCTGAACTTCTAGGTTTATCATACTAGTGTGTAACCAGAAAGCAACAGTTAGGAGTAACGCATGCAACTTAAATAAAATTGTGTTGAATTTGCATAGTCAGCCATCTGCCTTGTACATGTTTAAAGAAATTTCAAGTGTCACACGCTTTGCCTTCAGTCCCTATCCTTCTCTTTATTTATAGATAGTCTAACCACTGTTCTAGTCACAAAAGAAAATTATACAAAATAACAATTTTAAAAAACACCAAAAGGTTGTCAGGAAATCTAAATTTCTCTGTGAGTGTGTCCAAATCGGTTAACCACAATAGCACTCAATTTCTATTGTGGCTCTTTAAATTTTTAAGTATCCTATTTCACTGGACACCAAATTAATATAAGAAAATGTGGTTACTCAAATAACTTATGCCATGACATTGAATTTAAATTCTATTATTAATAATCTTAAAAAATTAAAGAGCAATTTTCCAAAGCGTCCCTCATATATTTCAGTCTACAAAGTTACTATTTTATGCATTTTTCAAATTGATCTAATTTAATGTATTTATCAATCTAGTTTGCTAGTAAAAATTAACACATATCTGTATACAAGTATATGTAATTACACAGTTCTTATGTATCTATCAATATTAACTTATTACTGAGTACTTACTAAAGAGTAAGTTTATCCACATATTGCCAACATAATATCATTTATAATGTTTGTTGATCTTTTAAGACAACAGAATTGGTTTCTACCCTTTGATAAATAGCTAACCAGATTCACTCTCTCTTATACCAATTTTCTAACCCCACTCCCAGGGAGCGCTGAGATGGTGACTGTGACTGGGCCTGGTGGTGGGCACCTGTAATTCCAGCACCTGGGAGGCTGAAAACAGGAGGATCACTACGAGTTCGATCTAGTAGTGAGACCTGGAGACTCTCTATTAAATACATTAAAAAGAAAAGAAAAATTTTCTATAGTATTGGAAAAAGCTGAATGAGAGACAGCTTCAATCATATCCTAGCCATATGAGTACACTGTAGAAATTGGATTATGTACATTACTTCATCTTAGGAAAGTAAATTATATTTAAACATGAGATACTCCCTTTTAGTGTTACAACAATGTCGATCATTTTAAATTAATGCCTCAAGGATGACTTGTTATTTTAATAGTAATCTCACTTGTCATTTTGGATATAAGATTTCTTCACATATATTTCAATTTGTTGTGTTAGGATTTCAACCCTTACAGATATTAAGAAACATTGGCAGGCCAAGCTTTCTAATTAAGTAGATTTATAAGCAACTCTCTACATACCCACTGAAAAAACTGCAGTGTAGTAGAAGAAAGAAAATAATTTGATGGAAATTTGACCACTATAATACATTTGTTCACACTGACAAGGGCAAGTAAGTTTCAGGAACAGTGTTCAGAGGCATGCTGCTCCGCTTGGGGGCAGTTTCCCAGGAAAACATAAGGCAAATTAAGAAGGCACTTCTTATTTCAGAGTCACCTATTTACACACACTGATAACACAGCTTTGAATTTAGCAACAACAAAAACTTCACAGTGGCACAGTTGACTTTTAACTAAATGTGTATCTCAAAAACTTTGGTGAGTCTATAGCAGTCTTTTTCTTTCTAATAGTTAGCTAAGGTAAACATACTTCTTCACAAAATTAAAAAGACCAAAAAGAGCCAGTCTTTGTTCACTTTAATACACATTTCCTGAAGTTTTAGATAAAGTCCTACTGGTGCCACGGGATTCTTCCTTCTTATCGGCACCAGGGGAAAGGTTAAGAATAACAACATAAAAGGAAAACAAAAATTACATGTATACTCCTCTGTGGCCAGATTTAACAAGGCTTGAGATTGCTACAAAAAGAGATTTCATTTATTGGCAAGGAGTGGCATTGAGATTATCCGCTCATCCCGTTCAAAGCATGTATCCCTGCAATGCAAACTGACAGCTAATGCACACACATAATCAAACAGGAAACAGCAGTGGCAGATCTCAATGGGCTGCCCAGCGCAAGAAAGTGAACAGCCCAAGGGATCTGTCGAGAACAATTTCTTCACATGCATTGGTCCCATGCTGTGCCCCGTTACAGGGCAATTTCATCAATGGAAAGCAGAGGAAGCTCTGAGGCAACAACAGATTTTTATTATTAGGCAGCTTCTTCACTAGGGAATAAGGAATCTTCCTTAAAATAGTGGAAGCTTTTGCCAAATAGACATATTTTTGTGTATGCATAAGAATTAAGAAAGAAAATAGGCTATTTTCCATAAGAAGGACAGACGAAAATAAAATTAGGTTCTGGAACAGACCTGACTTTTTCCATACAAAAGAAAAATTCCATCACTTGGAATAGCTTTTCAGATATAATTACTAGATGCAAATGCGATGGCTAAGGTGACATCTGCACTGGATACACCCTTCTAAACTTGGAGTGGTTCATCAGTGTGCTAACATCGTATTGTCTCGCTAGTGCGAGAACCTGGAAAGCAAATAAAATTTGAAAGGTATGATAGGTACTGTGAAAGGGAAAGAATTTGTTCAATGGGGAGGAAACACTGAGATGAGGAAAAGGACAAAAGGAGGGGGAAAGATGGATTTATGTATATATGCAGGATAATTTGGATAACTGTATTGCCAATTTCTGCTGGTCTTTTGAAAGGAGCAGTTAATGCTTAAAATTTTCTCTTTTTACTCTTTTTTTTTTCTTTAATTTCTTATAACATTTTTGCTGTTGTTTTGTTTTTAAACCAATTTTGCATGTTTCCATCTGGTAACCTAAACAACTAATTTGAAGATAATATCATGCAATATAGCAACCATTGTTTGGTCTGGTTATTGAAATTTTGTGTCATTTCTAATGCTGTTTTTTTATTACTATTTTGCTTTTTTTTTTAAAAAAATAAATAGGGATGGGGAGATAGTTTGGTGGCCTAAGCACTTGCCTGGCAAAAGCAAGGACCTGCGTTCCATCCCTGGCACCACATGCTGTGCTGGCTCCAGAACCCTGGGCATGCCTTGACAGCCACCAAAACTGGACGTGGTGGTGCCCGCCTGTGATACCAGTGCTGGGGAGGCTGAGACAGGACGATCACTGAGTCTGCTCTGTGTAGCTAGACCCGGTACCAAACAAATAAATAAGTAAATAACAGGTATAAATAAATAAATAATTTGAAGAGCTCCAATAGAATTATACCCAGGAAGAAATGCCAGTGGCCAAAATGGCCCTTAATAAAAGGCTACAGCAATGTAATTTCTGACTAGAAATTCAAGGTTTGTATCTTTCAGAATTCTCTCAATAACATTTAATACTTGTGTGCAAAGCAAAGTAGGAATTGTAATTCTGCATGTGTATATTGCAGACACATAGTTTGATACATATTTATAATTACATATACATATTTCCTATTCTGGATACTTATACACCATTTTTTAACTTGAAAGTCAAAGAGTTGTACCTTAATGGAGCTAACTAGAGACAAAAGAGAAAAAGGCACATTCTCACTCACAAAGAGAAATTTCAAGTATTTTAGAAAGCACCACTCTCCAGGGAATACAACCCTTGCTCTACATATTTATTAATAATAGATGTTTTAACAGGGAGCAATGCCTTCGCTTTTACAGTGATATAATTTGCTTCACACACATGGACTAGAATAATTGCTTGAGGTTCCCATATAACATGAAAAAAATGTAACTAATATTTTCCTCAAAGTAGGCCTTCAGAGAAGCAAGGACATCTGATGTCTCTGAAGAGTGCACCTCTAACAAAGAGCAGGTTCCAAGGGCCGATATCAGCAGGTGAAGGCAAACTTCGGTTTTGCTAAGAGAGTCCTTAATTGCTTGCCAAACATACTCCAAGAACCAATCAAAGGCTCTGAAAATGCAGATAATTGAAGGGGGGAAAATATAACTCAGATAGAAAACAAACACACCAATGAGTACAACTGAAAATTTCCAACTATAAGTCAAAGTAGGGTGATATACGAGGTCAACATACATAGAGTTATAGTTCCCAAATATGCATGCTTTTCCTCTTGGTTTTGTTACATAGAATGAGGAGATACTTCTACTCTGTTCTTATCCAGGTGATAATTCAGCTATTTATAAGATTCTATCAGTAACCTTCTGTAAGATAATGGAAGCAAGACCCATAGTTACATACAAAGAGGAAGGCACACATCCAAGGGGCTGACTCTTACTCTTTACTATCAGGGTTACTGAATTCTTAGCACAAACAATTCTGCTGGCTACTCTGAATCTGTTAACTCATTTGCTTATATATTCAGCCCTTTTAGTACATAAATGCCTCTTTAAGGTAAAGTAAATAGTTTAACATTAGTAATTTGAATCCATAAGGCAAACAATGGAGACTACAAATCAGAAACCAAAATCCATCCTCCTTGTACAGAAATTAATGTAACACATTCCCTCCCCAAATGGCACATGAGAGAAACAATGCTATTTGTTTGTTTGTTGGTTGGTTTGTTTGTTTGTTTGAAAGAAATAATGCTGAGTATATGAAGGTAGAGAAATAGCCACTGGTATATTTTACTTTTGATTGTGACTGTGAAGTACTTCTAGTTTGCATATGAACTTAATATCCACCCAGAGTTTTCACATATATTTACAGGCTTTTGGTTTTGTTCTGAATATTTTTCCAAATATCAATTTATTTAACTGTACAACATATTTGTACAACATATACACATACACAGGTTGATACACAGAGAAGTTAAGGTATTTCTCTTTTTTCTTTAAGGTAGTTCTACAAAGTCACAGAGTTAAGTAATAATGGAGGCAAGAATCAGACCCAGGAAGCACGACTCCAGACTCAAAAATATTGCCACTGAGTAGTAATTTCTATTAGGTAATGAAAATGTTTTCTCGATATTAGTAGCAGTATAACAGTCCATTATCCAGCAAATACTTTTTGCGCATCTACTCTATGTCAGGCACTGATTTAGGTGCTTAAGATAAAGCAAGGATCAAACTACAGAGAAGTCCACACCATTAGGGAAGTTGTGTTGTAGTCTTCAAGTCAGAGAAAAGAATACCAACAAATAAGACATATGGGATATTAGTCCTTTGGAGAAAAAAAAATGAAGCAAATAAGTGGAACAAGAATGGCATACCAGGGCTAGCGAGATAGCTCAGCAGTCTAAAGTGTCTACTTCGGCAAGCTTACGCATGCGCAGGACTGTGGTTCAATCTCTAGCACCACATGCTGTGCCAGCCCTGCCCTGGGGGTCAACTGAGCCCACCAAAAAAAAAAAAAAAAGAATGGCATACCAGGAGTGAAGATTTACTATTTTAAATCTTCTCACTGCAAAAATGACATTTAAAAAAGAGAGTCAAAGAAGGTGAAGGTGTAAAACATGCGAATAGCTTGGTGAAGAACATTCTAGAAATAAAAAGTGCTAGCGTGTTAAGGCCAAAGAATGTTAAATATCTAGTTAAAATCCAGGGGTAACATCAGGAATACCAGTGTGGTGTGTGGACAAAGCACAATGAACAAAGATCAACACCTGTAGAGATAAGCAGTTCAGTTAGAGATAAGCAGGGGTTTGGGACCCGCAGAAACTTTCACTTGAGAGTACTGGAAAGTCATTGAAGGAGGTTTTGTTACTAATAGACAAGAGGACAAAGGTGAGGTCGCCCACACACGAATCAAAGTGAAGTGATAACTGGCTTGATTTTTGAGAGAGGTAGCAGAAATGGAGACAAGTGTCAAATCCAGGCTATAATTTGAAGACATAGAAACACAATTTCCTAAGAAATTGGACATGGGAGATGAGAAAAGGACAGGGTGAACTTGATGAAAGTTTTTGTTCTACACAAATCAAAGGATAAAGCTGCAATGTCATGAGACAAAGATGACTTTTGGGGAATCTGGATGACAGTTTATCAGGATTTTATTTGTTAAATCTGCAATTGTGACTGACTACAAAGCCATTGGGAAGTTAATTAAAGAAGTTTAATATATGAATCTTGAATTCAGAAATAAGAAATCAATACAGAGAGGGAATTTAGTTTTCTTCGACTGGAAGGGATTGTCTATGTGGGAAAGAGACTGAGAGACAGACAGGAGGAAAAAAATGAGACAGGCACAGTGAAAAGGGTAAGGAAAGGGGTTTTGAAAACTGAAGTCCAGAAACAGTCAGTGTTTAGTATAGGAAAAAACTGCAAAAGAGATTAGAAGAAGCAGACAAGAGGAAAAGAAAAATTAAATGATTTGAAAACAATGTCTCAAGTATAATGGGGTGATTGTCCCAAATGCTGTTGATACATCTTGGTTTTGGCAAAGATTGATGATGTCATGCTAGTGTCAGCACTGTGGTGCTGATTGGTGAACTTGAAAAGATCCCTCCCACGGAAAGAGGGACTGGAAAGCCCTGAGCGTGGTGGGCTACCAAGACTGGAGAAAGAGGAAATTTGGACTCTTTGGAAAAGCGAGCCAGGGTCTTGCTTATGCAGCTAGGTTGAGCTCAAATTCATGGTGACTCTGAAAAGATTCTTTCTGTAAAAGATAACAGAGAAACAGGGTGACATTTAGAAGAAATTACATGTTTTCCATGCTGAAGAGAATTTTTCCAGGAGTGAGGGAGGAAGCAGAAGACCTGGAGCAGTAGCACTATAGAAATGAGGTAGAACCAAATAGCACAGCAGATTAAAGCACTGCAAGTAGGCTGAGGGGCCGGGGGTTCGATCCCCGGGCCTGCTGTACCAGCCCCACCCCAAGGATACACTGAGACAGCAGTTGAGACTGGGCGTGGTGGCATGCACCTGTCATCCCAGCTCTTGGGAGGCTATAAACAGGCGGATGATTATGAGTCCGATCTAGTAGTGAGACCCTGAACACCCTGTAGATCCTTCCTTAAAATACCAAAAAAAAAAAAAAAAAAAAAGACAAAAGAGATACACTGAGCAAGTCAGGACTGCTACCAGGCAAGAGGAGAAAAGCTTCATTTTTGTGAAGCACGAGGCAAAACAAATGCAGAGTATAAGTATAATGCATGCAGATGGGGGGCAGCAGCAGTCAACAGAGGCTTCTTTCAAATTGATTGCATTTCCTCAGTGAAATAGGAAATTTAAAAAGTACCATTCACACTGATCGATCCTTAAGTTTGCAGCACGTACTGGGCTGGACCTACTAATTGTGTCTTTTTTTTTTTTTTTTTTTTTTTTCCCAAACCAGGGATTGAACTCAGGTCCTTGCACTTGCCAGAGAAGCGCTTATTCAACTGAGCCATCTCCCCAGCCCCTAATTGTGTCTTAATATCTCCTATAATTTAGATACTATCCATTCATTACTATGGAGAAAACTGATAACAATCGTATAATTCATGTATTCAATTTCAAAACTAGTTTTTCAATTGAATGTATATTAATATTTAGGAAAGTGTAGTATTAACCGAATATCCATATATACTAAGGAATATTTTTAGAAGCAATTTCATTGACCATCAGCAAATTGAAAGCATTTTTTTCTCTTTTTTATTAAGATCAGTTAAAAAAATAAAATAAAATATAGGATTATAAGGGAGTATAGATAATTGTTTCCTGTAACAAATTTATAATTTAGAAATTATGTAATTTATATAACACAAGTAATAGAAAATAACTTGCATCCTCCATGTATTTTCTGGAATGACGAGTCTAGTTTACTAACCTGTGTCAGAAAACAACAATTTTTCTAAGATCAATCTCTGATTAACGACATAGCCAGTCAATCCTTTCAAACCTTTGTTAAATTTATGGTTTCAACTGAAGAGCAGAAGGAAAGTCTGAGCTACTTCTCTGTTTATTTGAATCTGTTTCATATAAATACTTTCAGGTAACATAGCTATAATTTTTAAGTTTAAAAATCAGAAGAGTAGAAGAAATGTGCTAACGACAACCCAAAGTGTATAAATTTTTCAAAAGCAAACGGAGAAACATAATGCCTGTTGTCAATCTTACCTATTCTAAAATATTCAGGAAGAGCTGCAAAAGGATTTCTTTTACTTGATGCATATTAAAACACACAGCTCTCTAGACACTCTTATTTTCTGAAAGTAACAGGTAAAAGCCTGCATAGAAACCTAATTTACTTTTAAATTCTGTACTCACATCACAAAATATGAAAAAGGAAAAAGCAAAGCAAAGCAAACAATGGCAGCATTTAAAAATAAAAACTCATCCATAAGCCTATCATCTTTGATACCTGCAGCATTAGTTCAAGAATTTTTAGTGAATACATCAATATAAAAATTTAACTTTATATTACATAACGTATGATCCATACCAAGCTAACACATCAATAAATAAATTACATTAATTAGTATCATGTATATTTTTTACTCAGAATGCAACTTATTAATGTAATCTTGGGTAAGTTACTTGACCTCTCAGACTTTGTTTCTGTGCTCATAAAATGGAAAAAATAATCTAATTTAATGATTGTTATAACTTACTATAATGCATAAGAAATATGAAGCATTCGGGTAAGGAATCTAGTGCTGCTACCATAATTATTCCTTTGCCTGGTATTAATCTTGCCAATCTTATTTTATTTGATATATTTCTGCCCTCTAACCTCTACTTCAAAAGTGCTAATGCCCGTTCCTTCGCATTCCCACTTCAAAAGTTTCTTCCAATGCCTGTAGAAATGAGTTGAAGTGCAAATTTCAATTAGAAATCAGAAGGATGACACAGGTAAACTTGTCAATTCAAGTGGCTCGGAGCTGCCCAGAGGATCAGCCACACCTGCTTCTCAGTGTGTAATGGGCTAGAGAGTGCGGGCTGGGGTCCCTGGCTAGGGACGCGCCCCTTCTTCCCTGGCGCTGTCCCAGCTCTGCCCCCCAGCTCCCATGAGCTGTACACTTTTTCTCCCTTTTACCCTGGTACCAAGAAGTTTCTGCCATGGAGCCAGCTGATGGTGGGCTGAGTCGCTGACACTCTGAGACAAGTGAGACCTCTCCTCTTTTGTTGTCGGTGTTCGTTCTTGTGTCTCAGTAAGAGGAAGGTTTACTGCGCAGGAAAAGAGGATGAGGTCATCAAAACTTAGTTATGCTTTTGGAAATATAAAGTAGATATGTGTATTTGCATGTTTATACTTATGCTTTTCTGTATCTACTAAACAGTATTTTTAAAAATATATATATCTTTTAGCAGGCCGGTCAAATAGCTCAGCAGATTAAAGAGCCTGCTTAGGCAGATGCAAGAGTCGGGGATTCGATCCCCGGGTCTGCCCTGTCGGCCCCACCCCCGGGGTGCGCTGAGACAGCAATGAAGACTGGGCATGGTGACGCACACCTGTAATCCCAGCTCTTGGGAGGCAGTAAACAGGCGGATCACTACGAGTCTGATCTAGTAGTGAAACCCTGAACACCCTGTGGACCCTTCCCTAAAATACAAAATAATAATAAATAAAATATTTTAATTATTTTTTTGTTACAGGGTTTCACTCCACAGCTCAAACTCATAGTGATCCTCCTGACTCAGCCTACCTGGATCTGGGATTACAGGCATGAGCCACGACGCCCAGTTTTGGTGGCTGGCACAGCTTACCCGGGGTTCCAGGCCAACATGGCATGCACTACCAAAGATCAAATTCAGGTCCTTAAGCTTGCCAGGCAGGTACTGAGCCCCTGAAGACATTTTAGGAGCAGGAAAAGAAGACCATCTTCTTTCACCCTCTTTCATTCCATACTCGAATCATTGATATCCTGGAATGGAGCTGGACTGCTCACTTTAGAAAAAAATGATTTTAAAAGTAGCATCAGAATTGGGAATACTATTTTCCATAACTAAGCTTTTAACTGCATTTCATCTTTTCTGAAAGAGCTGCTAGATTTTACAGACCCAGTACTACTTGCTCCCCCTTCTTGTAAATGGATTCTTTGCTTAAATTCATTCTAAACTAAACAGGAAAAAGCTCATTCACTTATCCAGCGTCACAATCTTGATCCTACTACAATTTTGTTGGACAGGGTTGTTTAGTATTTTTCTAAGAAGTTCAACTGAAATTCAAAGAATCACACAGCAATTCAACTTTATAGTATATACCATTCTAAAATAATATTTTCATAGGCACCAAGGAAGGGGAAAAAAGAATTTAATAGCATCTTTGATTATTTCCCTTCAAGAAAGCTAAAGGTCAACAGGAAAGTACTTATGTACTAAAAAGAGTGCAAAGTTTAGTGTTCAATGAAATTAGAATCAAAACATTTGCTTTTTTAAAAACTGTAGCCTGGTTGTTTATTTTTAGTTTCATCACTTAAAATAGAGCCCTAACTAAGTACCTAATATAATTGAAATTAGTATTTAAAAACAGCTGCTGCTTGCTGCATCATAAAACTCATAAATGGAAATATCTTCTATATAGAAGAAAGAAAAGAAAACTTCTAAGAATTGGCAAAGGTCAGTGAGATGCCTCAAAACATGAGAAAATATACAAGAATGTGAAACATAAGGGGAGAAACGTTGAGTCTGAAGGAAAATACAGGAGGTTTGATATGCAAATAATAAGAATTTCAGATGAAGGAAAATGAACAGATGGAAAGAATAATCAACCCACAACAGACAAAACACTCTCTGAACTAAAGAAACACTTGAGATGCAGATTAAAAGGGTTTACTACATCCCCCAAAAAAACTAATTTTAAAGACATATTTTTATATGCATCCTGGTAAATCGTTCTGAATTTCTAAGATGAAGTAAACTACTTGACGGTTTCATACAAAGGCATCATTTTCATAACAAAAGGAATCAAAGCAGCATTTGAATGCATCTGAAATGCAGAAAGGTAGAGACACACGCCCACATACCACTGACACCGGACTGTAATCAAGAGCTCGCCCTCTGACGAGACGCCTCTATCAATGGGAAAAATAGGGTGCAGCTCTGGACATGCAGAGACTCTGTAATTACGTCACACATGTATTCCTGCCTGAGGAAAATATGTGAGAAGGGTCCTCATACCCACTGAGCAAGTTAGGGACCTTGGAAGAGCAAGGCAGGGACCTTGGAAGAGGAAAAGAATGATAAGAAGAGAGGAGGGTAATGCATATTTTTTGTGAGGCCCACAGATTCACGTGAGTGTCCACAGAAAGGCTGTCAATTGATATATGATGGTCTAATGAAGGATTTTTTGCAAGTCTGAGCATTTTTCTTTTAATGCAACGTATGCATTTATGAAATATGCTACATATATAAAAATTAGAGTGAAATAAGAAAACTCATAATCTGAACCAACCAGCCGTCTGTCCTAACAGCTTGACTCTAAATTGTGATTCCCTATGCTTCACTGTACCAAGATTGACTACTGTGATTTTCTTGCATGTTTTTCTGAATTTATGTTTTTAAAAAATAGATGGGCAGGGGCCAGGGATTTAGCTTACTAGTGCAGTGCCTGCCTGCCAGACATGAGGTTCTGAGTTCCATTGCCAGTACCTGCTCCCCCTAAAAATAGATGTGCATATTTCCATGCAAATAAATCCCTTGCTGTTTTGTTTGTAAGACTTACGTAAACTTGTGTTCTGAATATAGCTTTCTGGCATTTACTTTTACGTAATAATATGTCCCTAAGTAGATGATTTTCTTTCAGTTCAGAATAATAGTTCATGTGGCATAAACCCAGGGTAGTCTTTGTGTTCCTGGATCAACATTCGGGTCATCAGTTACAATGAATATTTTGATTAACAATTTAGTACCTATTTCCTGGTGGAAGAGTTTCTTAAAGAAGGAAATTAAAAACAGAAGACCCAATGATATTATGGGCTTCTGTACTCTTTTAGAATATTTTGCTGAGTTTACACACCTATAATATTCAACAACGGAACTTAAAAAAAAATTGGGGTATAACTATGAATGTCCATTTTGTATCTGTGTATTCAAAGTGGTTGGGATAGATATATAGTTGCATTCTCTTAATGAATAGAATGATTTGTTCTAATGGTGTTTGTAAGTAGGATCACAAGTCTGCATCTTGTACAGCAATTAACCACTAAGAAGAATATATGCAGTGTATTATTTGTTGAAACTGTACTCGATTTGTTTTGAAACTGTCTCATTGCTATATGTTTATCAAAACTTTGAAAAGAAAAAAAAGGAAATTAAAGATGTCAACTTATATGCTAATAAATATCTATCTTATAAGTTAAAGTACAACATTCCTTGATCATCAAAATTACTTCTCTTAATCTTCAGTGATGTATAAATTTGCATTGAAAGGTGGCAAACTTTTACATTGCCATACACACTCTGCCAGGGAGATAGCTCAGCGGTCTAAGCACCTGCCTACCAAGGACAAAGACCCAGGTTGGTCCCCAGTACCACAAGCCAGGTCAGCCCTGCACAGAGCTGGCCATCAAAACCAGGCATGGTGGCACATGCTTGTAATCCCAGTGCTGGGGAAGCTGAGACAGGAGGATTACTACGAGCCTGACCTGTGTAGTGAGACTCTGTACCAAATAAATAGACAGTCGAAAAAAGAATTCTTAAAATATAATATGATACATTAAAATAGGAAATTCAGTTAGGTCTGGAATGAAGAATATTAAATTATCTCAAAATTTAGAGACTGAAAAGGGTTGAGTATTGAGGGATGTGCTGAACGCACTCTAAAATGTCTTCTTGTACGGACAAACATAATATCCATTCTTTTAAAAACAATACAAAATATGAATATTAAAATTAATTTTGTGAATGAGGAGATAAGTACAGCAGAATGCAAAATACACTAACATCTATAAATCAGTAGGGAAAGAAATAAGGATTACAAATAACTAGAAAAAACTCTAAAAATAATAAATTGAGGAAATGTTGAAAAACTATCATTAGTAGTACTAAGCATCATTAACTTGGCCAATGCCCCATAAAAAATAAATCACTGGGCCACTTTAAAAAAATACTAACTAAAGTGCTCTATTTTTTTTCTTAACAGCACACAACTCACAGGAAAAAAAAATATTAGCTAAGAAAAAATGATAGCAAGATGTCTAGCTACCATACAAATAGAAATAAACATACGAAGCAATATTTAAAAAGGCAGAATTTAAAGATCACTTATTACATAGGGACATGATGTCACTATATGAAACATGCTGAACAAAGATATACCTACATTTTAATTAAAGTCAGAGACAAAATGCAACGTGACCTTAATAAGTATATAATTATAGTATGAACTGCTAGTGTACATCTTTCTAAATAATCAAATATAGAGCAAAAAATTTAAGGAATTGTGTTCTGAAAAAAATATATAACATTCAATCCATGGGGTTTTTTTTGTTTGTTTGTTTTTGGGGGGTTTTTTGTTTTGTTTTCTTTTTTAAGAACCAGGGATTGAACTCAGGCCCTTGCACTTGCCAGGCAAGTGCTTATTCTATTGAGCCATCTCCCCAGCCCTCACTCCATGTCTTATATCCACCTACATTTTATACACTAGGTATGAAAATTTCATTTGCATCTTATGATCAAGGAATATTTAGGAAAATGTGCCATGCACTGTGACTCAAAAATTTGTCATTTTTTAAAAAAAAATTTAGTTTAAAAATTAACCATCTTCACATATTATCATCTAACAAATTTAGAAATACGAAAAGGCAATTGAGAAACCTATGACTTACTATGCTATTTCCTAAATCCTTTCTTAAATTCTGAACCAAAGAAGTTATCAAAACCAAAATTAATATTTTTTTTT
>NW_004524623.1:12457636-12486158 GCF_000260255.1 Octodon degus
AAAAGAAAGAAGAAAGAAAGAAAGAAAGAAAGAAAGAAAGAAAGAAAGAAAGAAAGAAAGAAAGAAAGAAAGAAAGAAAGAAGAAAGAAAGAAGAAAGAAAGAAGAAAGAAAGAGCGAGCTACAGATACACTATGCAGAAAAGCTATAGACTTGTACAGAATTGTTAATAAGTTAAATATGAAGCTTAGTGTCCATCACAAAAAACTAAGATTAAAAATAATTTGAAAATAAAGATAAATATTAAAAACAAGAAATATATACAATTTTGAAAGGGATTTCTACTTTCCCAAACACCATTTAATGTTTAATTCCTGTTATGTTTATAATTAGCATCTAGAGATTATATTTTAGAACCAATTCTCATAACACATTCATAATAATATGGTGCTTAGGGCCCATGAGATAGCTCAGCAGACTAACCACCTGCTCAGGTAAGCACGGCGACTGGGGTTCGATCCCAGGCACCACATGCCATGCTGGCTCCACCCCCAGGCACTGCTGAGCGGGCCACCAAGACATGGCTGGTGGCACACACCTGTAATCCCAGCACTGGGGAGGCTGAAAACAGGATTGCTAGGATCCGAGCTGTGGGGGCCGGGGAGATGGCTCAGTGGATAAGTGCTTCCCTGGCAAGCACAAGGGTCTGGGTTCAATCCCGGTTCCACCCAAAAAAAAAAAAAAAAAGTCTGAGCTGTGTAGTGAGACCCTGTACCAAATACATTAAAAGTAATAACATAGTCCTTGAAATTCTTAGATAATCATAGTCATAATTCACCAATGTTATCATAGCACATTACAAAGGGACACAAACTCCTAAGCCTGAGAGATTGTGTAATTGACATTAAGTGCCCCAGGACAGGTGTATGTGAACAGTCACAGGGACTGCACTGTGGATAACTGGAACAGAGACTGGTGGAAAAGACCCCCACCTCCCTGCAAGCACTGCCGTGGCGGAGCGTGGACTGAGGATAGCCACATTTTCCAGTTCTTTCAGAAATATTTAGCCAATTTTGTCTCTTTGTATTGTTTTGCTATATGCAACATAACTTGGTAACAGAAAGAAAAATTTTAAAATTCCATCAGCACCTTCCTAGCAGACAAAAGCTCATGGCTCCAATGAAACACCTCTGGAAGAAACCCTGGTCTAAAGGACATTTTTTTCACCCTCTGCTGTAAGCCAGAAAAGTGATGCTTTGCACAATATTTCAGCATAAACAGCAGTGATTTCATTTTTAAATTTCCCCCAACAGCGCTGGGGATATAGCTCAGTGCCATAAGTACCTGGCAAATGCAAGGTCCTGAGTTCAATCCCCAGTATCAAAAAAAGAAAAAAATAATAATTAATTAACTAATTAATTAATCTCCCCAACAAGGTATGCCAGCAGTGGTATGGAGAAAAATTTACGATTTTCAGACAGTTTGGTATTTAAAGACTAGACAGTGAATACTCCACCCATTTCCATTAACTTATGTAACTAACCAATATTTAGAAAACATATTAAAAAACAAAAGATTTGGTATAATTTGCCTTTGGTTAAATTCATTAAAATGTACCTTTTTATATGTGAGAAATACACCAAAAACTAAGCCACTAAAGAAGATTTTTTAAGATTTCTTAAATGTTAACCAAGTCTACTGTTTTGGAAACATTCATAATTCACAAATCAGTCTTTTTTTGTCAAGAGAACTTGAGGATTAGACAACGAAGAGAGGGCAAGGAGAAAAGCTGGGGAAAATTACAGGGGCTATCTTTCCATTTTCTGAAATCCTCTAGGATCTCTTTTTTAAGAGTACTGTAATTTTCATTGAAAAGATCTTTGACTTCTTTAGTTAGGTTAATTCCAAGGTATTTCATTTTCCTCGGTGCTATTGTAAAACGTATTGTTTCTATAATTTCCCTCTCAGTGTGTTTGTTGTCTGTGTAGAGGAATGCTATTGACTTTTGGGTATTGACTTTATAACCTGCTATGCTACTGAATTTTTGTATTAATTCTAGTAGCTTCTTGGTGGAGTTTTTTGGGTCTTCTAAGTAAAGTATCATGTCATCTGCAAATAAAGATAATTTAACTTCTTCTTTGCCTATTCTTATTCCTTTTATTTCTTTCTCTTGTCTAATGGCTGTAGCTAAGGATTCCAGAACTATATTGAATAGGAGTGGTGAGAGAGGACATCCTTGTCTTGTACCCGATCTAAGAGTAAAAGATTTCAGTTTTTCCCCATTTAGGATTATGTTAGCTGTTGGGTTTTCATAAATGGCTTTTACCAGATTGAAGTAGAGGCCATCTATTCCAATTTTCTGTAGGACTTTGAACATGAATGAGTGTTGGACTTTGTCAAAAGCCTTTTCTGCATCAATGGAGATGATCATGTGGTTTTTAATTTTCGCTCTATTGACATAGTGTATTACATTGATAGATTTTCGAATATTGAACCATCCTTGCATCCCTGGGATCAATCCTACCTGGTCATGGTGTATGATCTTCTTGATGATTTGCTGTATTCTATTTGCTAGGATTTTATTGAGGATTTTGGCATACATTTATACTCACAAGATGGGAAAGGCAATGATCCTGAGAAACATCAGCAGGTTTTTGAAACTAGCAGTTACTTGATAGTATTTTCACTCTGACTAACTATATACGCTGATACCTCTGAACTAAGCAACTGCACTGAAGATGGCAATGTGTAATAGTAGGGTCATGCTTGGAATGCCTGTCATTTTGGTCTTCTAAATGCATACTGTTTGTCATGACATACCAATTATTGCTATACTGTCTCTCAAGTAAATGTTTGTTTTTTAAAAAAAGGGTAATAAATGAAAAAAGAGACAAGAAAAAAAAGTCACAGGACTGTTCTGCTACAATGCTGTATATAGTTAGATTTCTAAATTTCTGTGTAAAAATATGTAATTGTTTATTCATATTTTTTAAAATATTTTTTTCTTCATATTCTGTAGGGACTTAAAGTTTAACATATCAATACTTGATGAAAAATACCTGTTTCATGTTATGCCTAAGATGTTTGATATTCAGACAGATAGTGAGGTTAAACCTAACTGCATATGTTGTAGGGTAATGATAAGCTTCTCTTCCAGAGGGTTAACAACCTAAGTTTGCAGACCAACAATTAGAGAAAAGAAGGGCTGCAAGGACAGCCAACATTTGGCCCTAGCCTTCCAAGGTCAGTGAAAATTCAGGACATAGGAGAACCTATACAGCAACATCATGTAACTCAGTTGCGTCTCAAATTTTCTGATCAAGAAAATTATGGGGCCACGGAGGAATGTGATCGATGATGAAGAGTGTGCCTAAGGAGAGTCACATGGGGACAAAACATTCTCTCAGGCTTTCACAGAGAGCAAACTGATCAAGCAATGGCCATGACTCATCCACATGGCTGACACTGACAAAGGATCTACAAACTGCTGTACAGGGTTTCAGGATAAATCCTGAGGGAATTTGAGTGACCTCATCAGAAACAAAAGTTACATTTCTTGTTATATAGGTCTTGCTTTGCCTTGGTCTTAACCATTCAGCAGAAAGGTAAAAAAACAAAGTATAAGGGGTGAATCCATGTTGATATGCTGGGCTGTAAAGGGCTCAGGTCAACAACTTCTGACATTGCCAGTCCTGCGGATGACCCACTACTATTATGGACTACTGTACTGTATTGGATTATTTTGCTGAAGTCAAGCACCTACAATATTTAAATGACAAAGGAATACTCTTCTCTGACAAAACCAAACAAAAAAGGGGATATAAATGAAGGACCATTTTGTATCTGTACATACAAAGTAGTTAGGATAGATATACAGCTACTTTCTCTTAATTCAATGAGAAGAAAGATTTGTACTAATAGTGTTTGGACAGGATATCTTGCCAGCATCTTGTACTATGAATAACCACTAAGAAGATAACAATATGCAATGTATTAATTATTGAAACTCTCCTACTGATCTAACTCTCCTACTAAGTTTTGCAACTGTCTCATTGCTATCTGTTTCTCAATAAAATTATTTTTAAAAAAGAAAAGAAATGTAGTTCCATTGAAGTACATTTTGGAACTAAGTCAAAAAATAAGTCCTCCTTGATAACAACAAAACAGATTACATTTAGTTTCATAGGACTTCCAAGAACCAAAAGTATGTTTAAAAATATTTCATAATTTGTGTGTTTTTCAGTTAACTCTTCCCACAATTGTCGTTTAACTGTATTTTTTGTACCACTTCAAGTCTGGAGGCTTCGTTTTTATTCTATCTCATCTAAAATGTCTACCATGTTCCTTCTTTTCTATTTCTCTTGTTGGCATGTCTTTCTGATCCAGTGTTTTCATTTTCAATCCCTTAACTGAAAATTATCACAATTTTCTTGATATGTCTGTAAAATCAAAACAAACCAAGTTGATAAATGCAAGTCTCAAGTTCAGTAAGAAGCATTATTCCCCAGAGAGACACCCAACACAAGTGTACGAAGACAGATCAACACATCAGAATACATAGAATCCACTTAGCACATAGAGACCAACAGTTGAATAGAAATGTTAACTACATTACTTTGGGATTAATTATAATTATAGAATGGATGAATACTGATTAAAAGTCACCATTAAAAGTTTTTAGTTTCAAAACTAAAAAGTTGAAAATGTGAAAGATAAGCACTAACAAATATCCATAATATGCAAAGATTCCATTTTTTCTTGCTAATCAGCATTGCCCTGACATTAAAATGACATGAAATTGGAATGCTATAGAAAATTCTCAAAAGTACACAAATCAGAATAGATGTAGTTCAGCAAATAAGTCACCAGAACTCAGTCTACAATTTCCCTGAGAAGATATGCCAGAAGTAACCCAAGGTATGTCAGAAGAAACTAAAAGCAGGAATAATTTTATTTTAAAAAATGATGCTTTTAAGTATTTATCTACCAACATTTTAACATGTGGAGTGTTCAAAGTGAACAGAGTAAGCCTGCCTATTATTTGACAAATTTAAATGCTTCAATATAATCATAGGGATATTAATTAAAATGTTCTTCTCAAGAAATTTTGACCAGTAAGGTGAACAAACTTAAGTTTCATCATAAAAGACCTCAACATTATCTTATAAAAGATCAATTTCTAACCTTGATTCAAATATATCAGTCATTTGGATGTATATCTTCTGTTACAACTTTAAACCAATATTTCCTTCTGTAATTTTCAAAGATAAAAGATAATTTACTTCAGTATGATCTCCCAAAACATTCTTGCACTTTGGACTTGTAGGAATAAAGGAGTAACTCCATCCTCTGCCAGAAAGATCCAGCCTGTGAGCTCCCCCACCCTGTAGCACAGACTCCTCCTCAGCAGCTCCAAATGTCATCCCACCCTCTCTTCACATGGAGTTGACACTAGCAAAGTACACACGGCTGCCCACTGCATATGAGACACAGTCAGCTAAAGAAACCAATTTTTGCAAATTCATAATATGCTAGTGGAGAGGTGGGAAAAAGCACCTTGAACCTATTTCATATTTTGATTCTGAAGTCCAGTCTCATCCATATCCATAAGGCAATGGTGCTTCCTGTCCTACGTTGTAAGACTCCTGTGTGGGAGTTCACATACTGAGCTTCTGGTCATTTAAAATGTCTTAGGAGAGAGATTTCTTTCTAGCCACTTGGCAGCTGTGGTTTACAGTGCAGTTATGGCCAAACCCAAGAACCACACCATGCACAACCAGTCCCAAAATGGCACAGAAATGCCATCAAAAAATCTTGGTCACAAGGACACGAATCTCTGAAAGGGATAGATTCCAAGTTCCTTAGAAAGATGCATTTTGCCAAGAAGCACAACAAGAAGGGCTTCAAGAAGATGCAGGCTAACAATGCCAAGGCCATGAGTGCACGCTCCAAGGCTACCAAGGCCCTCGTCAAGCCCAAAGAAGTCAAGCCCAAGATCATCCCAAAGGGAATAAACTGAAGGCTCATTCAACTTGCCTATATTGCCTACCCCAAGCTTGGGAAGTGCATCCATGCCTGCATTGCCAAGGGTCACAAATTTTGCCAGCCAAAGGCCCAGCCTTCTGACAAGGCTGAGGCTCCATCTTCTGCTTCGGCCCAGGATCCCAAAAATGCCCAGGCCCTGTGAAGGCTCCACAGTAAAAGCCTCTTATCTTTTGTGAAAACAGAAGGAGTGGTGTGACCCTTGAGTTGCCATCTGTGAGGAGCTGGTATCCTCCTGTGCTCTTTGTACAAATAAACCTGAGGCAGGATTTAAAAAAAAAGAAAGACTTCTTTGCAAACAACAAAATTTAGCTTTTGAGCAAGGACTAAACTAAAGTAAAAAGGAATCAAAGATCTAAATATTGAAACAAAAACAATAAATCTACTAGAAGAGAAAGTAGGTAGAAATCTTGACATAAGGGGAAGGCAGAGAGTTCACAAACAAAAACCAAACTATACAGCAAATACTTCAAAGAATCAACAACAGAATCTCATTTTATTGAAAAATTTTTGCACATCAAAAGAAATCACCAATAAAGTAAAAAGAAAACCCACAAACTGGGAAAAAATTCAGCCAGATGTCCCTCAACCAAAGGAGCTCTATCTAGAACATATAAAAAATTGAAAAAAAAAATCAGGCTCCCAAAACTCAAAGATCCAACCCAAAAATTGGCACCTGAGATGAATAAATACTTCTCAGAGAGAAATATAAATGGCACATAAACATAGGAAAAAATGTTAAATATCATTGGTCTTCAAGAAATGCAAATTAAAATAATTCCGAGATTCTACCTTACCCTAGAAATAATGGCTATCATCAGTCAATCAGCCAATAACAAATACTGGCAAGGCTGTGGGTAAAAAGAAACTTCTCCACTTCTGGTGGTATGTAGACTGCAAGCATTTTGGAAATCAATGTGGAGATTTCCCAAAAAAAAAAAAAAAAAAAAAAATAGGATTAGAGGTCCCATTCAACCCAGCTATTCCCCTTCTGGGTATTTTTCCAGAAGAACGGAGAACTTTATATCACAGCAATACATGTGCACCCACATTTATAGCAGCACAATTTGTTATAACTAAATCTTGGAAACAACCCAAATGCCCATCAAAGGAGGAATGAATAAAAAAGATGTGGTATTTCTGTGGAGTGCTGCTCAGCTGTAAGAAACATAAACTTGAGGCTTTCATAGGTAAATGGATGTAACCAGAGACCATACTCATTGGTGATATAAATGAGACATACACGTGTCGAGGTTGTATTGTCTCCCTAATGTAAGAAACTGAAAGAGTAAATGAGATCCAAATGGTATAATACATATTTTGGAAGGGAAAGACACTGCTCAAAAGAAAAAAAAAAACAGGGAGAGGAGGAAAAAAGAAAATAAGGAAAGGAAAATAAGATATGTATATATGCACAAGATAGCTAAGACAATTGTACTAATAATTTCTATTGGTTTATTAAAAGGATCAGTTAATGTCCCAATTGATCCATTTTGCATGCCTGTATCTGGTGATCTAACTACTTTGAAGATAGCAATATGCAATATAACAACCTTTGTTAATTTCCTCCCCTCAAAAAAGAATTCAGCTTAATTATAATTATTTATAATATACACCTATGTTTCCTTACATAAGGAAATGCATACACATGAAAGTTTAATTTTATAGACCATGGATTTTGAAGTTTACAAGGCAAGGACAAATGTGGCGGCACACACCTGTAACCCCAGCACTGAGAAGGGTAAGGCAGGAGGACTGTTGCCAGTACCAGGCCAACTGGGGCTGCAAAGTGAGTTCAAGGCCAGCCTGAACTTCAAAGCAAGACCCTGTCTCAAAAGACCAAAAGGTCACAAAATATAGGTAATTTGTACTCAAGTTTTACTCAAAGAAATATTGAATTTAAGGAGATTGATTCTCAAAAACTAATGAAATAATATATAAAGTAACCAACCAAAATAAGAATAATTTTCAGTTTGAGGGTTAGACTTTATTTGTTTGTGGGATACCAGGAATCAAACTTAGGACCTTGAGCTTGCCAGTCAGGCACTTGTGCTATATCCCCAGACCTGGTTTAGAAATTTAAAAGCAGTTATAGACAGCTATATTTTAATAAAAGTCAAAACCTAAATAAAAAATCCCACAATTCAAATGAAATTTAGCACAGTTTCCAGATTTCACCCTCCCCATTTTTTGTATCCTCTAGAAAAATCAGTCAAAAATTGTAGGCATTACTTATTTATTCATCAAATAAATGTTAAATATCTAATAAATGCCAGTTAGCGTAATAAGTGCTAAATATCTAAGAGATGCCACTGTCTTCTAAGCAGAGACAGAGTGGTGAGTGAAATAGACCCTTACGGGCTGCTCCACTAACGTTCTGCTGCTGTAAGGAAAGTAAAGCAAAGCAGGAAATGCTAAAGAAGTCAGTTACAAGAACTGCACCCTAAAGTAGGGATGACTAAGTTGCAGGCTGAGTGACGTGAGGAACTGGGCCTTCCTCCACACATATGCAAAGAGCGTGAGGCTGTGGCAAGATCACTCACGTTCTTCCCTTGTTAAAGAACGTGAAAGGTCCTCAAACTCTTCTACTACCCCTTGAAGTCCAATCTCTTCTTTGCAAGTTTCCATTAATCTTTCTCCAAAAGTTCCAGTCAGCACTTGACTTCTACGTTTCTTTTTTTTTTTTTTTTTTTTTTTTTTACTTTTTATACAGTATATATTTTGTTATTTTTTTACTAATACATTCTCGTAATACAAAGGCAATTTAGTGGAAGAATCTTCCTTTTTGATATTTGAATCATGGGAACACAGAACTATACATTTTAAAAAATGTGTTTGGATAACAAAAACAAAAAGACAAGTAAAAACAAAAAAAAATATTGACCTTTTATTAGAGGTGGACTTTGAAGTGGACCTAATTCGGTTTTCTTTTTAAAAGCCTCCAAAGACAAAATGCAGCTGTTAAAACCTAAGATAAACCATCCCATGTACTGTGGTCTGTAACAAATATCACTGCACCTAGAATTTAAATGGGAAGCGACCTTTACAAAATTTCTCCCATGAACCAGGATTTCTCCAATAGACTTCCACTCATTATCTGATCTCAAACTCATGATGTGACATGCTATTATTTGATTTTTAAGGTGAAAGAATTGGGTTTCTGAAAGAGAAGAACTAAAATCTGCATCTCGTTGCATATTGTGATGGGGAAAATAACTCCCAACCCATTAGGTGCCAGGTGTACTGAGTTCACTGTCTCACGATATCAATGAAGGAAGTTGCCAACCAAAGGAGGAAGTCAGAGTTTTACTGGAAATAAGAAAACGAAGAATTCTCCAAAATTTCCAGTAGAAATCCTGAGTGGCTGTCCATTGAGACTCTTTCTCAAGGGGACTTTGTATAACAACAACATCACACGGGTACCACATCGTTTGTACTGCAATCAACCAACAAGATTACAAGTATAGACTCTTGGCTAACATTGACCCAGTAGGCAACTGACTCCCGTAGAAAGGCTGTATGGAAAGAACACAGGCATTCCAGGAGAAGGGTGGGTCCAGATGTCCTGGTCACCCACTCCCCACTCACCATCTGATGCTTAGCAGGCTCACTGGACCAGGTGGTGCTTATTACCATCCAATTTCAAGTTAGTGTCTATCTCTTAGAAAGCTCCCAGGCTTGCTCCTGAGTCTCCATGCTGATGCCCAGCTTTCTTCAGACTTGCCTCTTACTACAGTCTTGGTGAGCCTCACCTTTGGTGCAGACTTCCTTGAACAATGCATGCCATTCTGGCTGCATATTAACTTGTGTCCGACTTAGCTGTCTATGCCGTCATAACCTGAAGTTTACGTATTACACCTTCTTTCTTTACATATTTACTTTCGCTTCTACACTTGAAAAATTCAATTTGTCCCACGTCCTGTGTCTGAGAACTAGATGACCTGCATGGCTTCTGCTTGGAACGCTGCTCCTCTTCTCTGCATATCAGATTCTTTAGGTCCCAACATGCCACAGTGCTTTTCTACATTAATGCAGGTCACACTGATGTCTCTCCTCCAAAATTCTAGTATACTTGGAATGATAATCATGGTACTAATGTATGTCTGTACTTGTGAAATTTTTTCATCTCCATTTTAAACAAATTATTTGTAAATCTAATGGGAACTTTGGATACTCTCTGCAGAAAAAATAGTAAATATACTTACAATATTGTGCATACCTCAAACTCAGGTTTGTGCTCCCTGTTTTCAATGTATCGGTTTAATCTACCCAAGAAAATTATATGTTCTTTGAGAAGAGCAATAGCAGTTTATTTTCTCCTGTGCTCCCTGCAGTGCCCGGCACAGTGCTGAATAAATGTTAAGTGACTGCCCTGCTCAAGAACCTTGTACTTTAGGTAATTTAAAGTGATAGGTTTTCATCATGAACCCATCTAATTCTACTTTGATGAATAAAAAAATATTGTATGCATTTTGCAGAATCCAAAGTTCAAGAGATTGTAACTTTACACAGGGAGCTTAATATAGTTCAGTGCCACCATTTCTGGTCATTGGACAGTGAATGCCAGAGCCAGCTGCACAATCTGAATTTACATGTTTCAAAGGCATGTACAAAGAACTAAAGGGACAGCTTAGCACACAGGAGTCCTCACAGTCCCTGTCACAAGGACATTATCAGGAGGAAATGTTTTCCTACTGATATTGTTGGAATTGCCCATTGCAAAAGTAATAACAGCAATAAAGTTAAAGGAAAAATTATTAGATTCCAAAAACAAGACCTATAAAGGCAGCCACTAAAAATTCACTGCTGTTAATTCTTCCAATTCACATAGCTTGATTTGATTATCCAGATTCAAATAAAGTGAATGTTCTGAGGGAACTGACTGAATGTACACATTCTACAAGAGAATACTAGGGCAAAAGCAATCCAACATTCGAAAGTAACCAAATAGAGCCCTGGGAATAAATGACAAGAGATGATCCATCTCAATATTGAAATCACTAGATAACAAAAAGACATTTAAAAGTGGAACAAAACGGTAACGCTGGAAAGGCTGGGCTATCGGATGACCCTGTCTCTAATATTCTCTGTCCTAGCAGTCTCAGCCCATACTTTGTACTTTAGAAAACACTGGCCACTGACACTACCCTCACAAACCACAATTACACTCAAAGGTGAAGCATCCTTGATCCACCGTCCTCCAAAGATAACCGTCTTCTGGAGCCATCTAACTTTAAAAGCTGGTATCTCATGTGCTCTAACTATAATTTCCAGCCTAGCTAGCAAAAGAAAAAAAAGCCTTCAATTTACAATTGTTCTCCCTAAGGATTCTATTCACACAGCAACACATTTTTTCTTCTGTTTAGGGCACAGTTACTCCCTGAGTCTCATTATCACCACTAATTGAGCTTTTTTTGCATTGCATCTAAAAAAAAAATTTTTTTAAGACAAAAAGAAGGAAATAACTTCCAGATTTAATTACACATTTGTCTCCACACACTGAGAAGTTTCTGGGTTTAAAAGCTTTATTTTTTGTGTGCTTTCTGATGCTCTGAGAAGATTTTGTTTGGAATTCATTTGCCTGCTCATTTCAAAATATACAAAGGAGAAAATCTGGGAAAAATACAAGCTGCACTGCCAAGTCTGCTCCTGGATGGCTTTCATTATCTTGACTACAGGCACGGGTAGGGGAGCGGACAATTTACATAAGAACTTCTCTCCACAAAAGACTGAGAACACTGGCTTTCTTTTAATGCCATATCAGGACCGTGGAAAGTCTCAGAAAGTCCAAAGGGCCTTCACAATAGGGCCCTGTTTTTCACGCCACAACTACCTGCTGCGGCTTTCCTCCTTATGCTTCATTAAAGGTTAGGTTGAAAAGTATTAGGACAGTTTTTAAAGGAAACTAACAATATGAGTGACCAAAGTAAAGAAGTAGAAGGGCTGAGGAGATAGCTCAGTACCAGCACAATGTCCTGAGTTCAATCCCCGGTACAGAGAGAGAGAGAGAGAGAGAGAGAGAGAGAGAGAGAGAGAGAGAGAGAGGGAGGATGTGTGTGATTTGGAAAAATAAAACTGAAAAAAAAATGACACCTTAATTTATAAAATGTATGCATAACATAATAAAAACCTATGTACCTAGACACATATATACTCTTCTATATTTATAATGATCTACCTATCTATAAATCATAGCATCTTCTTCACTAGTTTTTTTCAATGATAATTACATGAATTAACACTTTGAAGTGTTTAGCATATCCAGTGCTATAGTATATGGGAGCCGAGAAGAAAATCCACCTTTCCAGTCCTGCCACCAGTGCTTTGTCTCTGCCAGGCCCTGCCTAAGAGAAAGTCAGCTGCTAACGGAGCAGTGAGTATAGCAGCCTTATGATGCAATCACTGTCCACATGTATGAAACTTGGAGAAGCCCAAGGTCTACCCTGTAGCCAGGATCAATGTATACAAGCATCTATGCATATCCTATAGGTCCTACACCACACACTATCCTCGCACCACAATGCCGATCGTTTATGCCTGCATTTCAGTTCCCACTGTGAAGTCTTCAAAGGTAACTGCTATAGTCTTTAGAGGACTTCATGAGATCCCTGGAACTTAGATACAACAGGTATTACAATTTCCTTCAGGTAAATCTAATCTCAGAGAGTGCAAGTGACTTAGGCAAGGTCCATTGTCAAATGATCACTGCTTACTTAGCATCATTACTGAACAGCCTACAGTGCAACAGGCCCCAAGGGTATATCACTGTGGGCAATGCAAACCCATTACCACTAACACTGAGCCCGTCCAAAACAATTACTGCAACTTCAGATATTACTCATAGGACGGTAGGTTAACAAATGTGGTACTATGTGGGTGGTGCATAGGGAAAGGCTGATTTGCATAACATACTTGGAAAGGGTTTCTCTGAATAGTGACCCTGGAGTTCCAGGCTCGGTGCTGAGAAGGGTGCTATGTAAGAATCAGGAGGAAGAGCTTTCTAGGCAGGTGTGAGTCAAAGATCCAGACTTGAGACAGCCCTGTGAAACACAGGAAGAGCAGGGGTCTTGTGTGCTGTATGAAAGCAGATTTTAGGAAGAAGACAGAGGCAAGACTGGCATTAGAAGCCACCTTGATGACAGATTTTACTCTAGTTACATTGAAATTGCACCAGAAAGTTTTAAGAATGGGAGTGAGGGGCTGGTGAGATGGCTCAGTGGTCTAAAGCACCTAACTTGGAACAAGCTTGGCAAAGCACAGGGACCGCGGTTCAATCCCCCAGCACCACAGGCCAGCCAGCCCCGCCCCCTGGTGTGCGGAGCTGGCCACACACACGCGCGCGCACACACACACACAAATAAATGAAAATTTAAAAAAAAGAACGGGAGTGATTGCATAGCTAAGTGACTGCAAATAACGATGATATACAGTATATTTCTAGAAATTATTTTGAATGTTTACACCTTAATGACATAATAAATGTTTAAGGAGATGGACATGTTTGACTCAATTTAAACAATACGCAATATATGCAGGTATTCAAGCATCACAGAGTATCCAGCAAATACAAATTTTGTTATTGCACACCATTAAAAATAAATGTGATTTAAAAAAGAGTGAAGTTTGATTCAAACTTTAAATAATGCTAGCTACTATACAAATGGAAGGTAGAAAGGATAGGTCAGTTAATAAACTAGTGCAGTAGTTTGGGAAAGAGTTTATGTTTTGTTTTACATCACTTTTTATATTACATCATTAGATGTCAGAGATAAAGTACCTAATTGGAGAGAATATAGATTACATTAAGTTTGACATCCTTGAATTTTATGATTCATAAGCAGAAAAAGTACACAGGAAAAGACCCAAAAAAAGTATGTTACCTACACCTTACTTTTGATCAATTCATTTTAGGTCACCAGACATGGTAAGAATTTTAAATAACAGGAAGACACTAAAATGAAAAGAATAAAATGCACCAATTACTTCAAATGTTACGTGGAATGTGTTAGTTCTAACCCTTTTCCATTACATTCTTTAAGGCAATTCCGTTTCACTCAATGGCCCTGTCAGATAAATTGCACGACTTCATAACTGCAAGGCTGAGATTTGAGACTACTCATAGCTGTTTTCAGAAAGACAAGAAAAACCCTATGAAGCAACTGCCAGCTAAAGCCACTCCACGCATAACTTCAAAATTCGGGTTTTCGTTTCTTGATGACTTTGCCCAAATCTGATCACTATTAGAAGCATATATGTTCTTCACCTTCAGGAGAGATAGTCAAAAAGTACTGGACTACAGACCACTAATATTATAAACCAATTTTCTATTTGTTAAAATGTTTTTCCATGCAACATCTTAAATAATCCTCAAACTCACTTTATGATGTAAGATCATAATAATAATTATTATCTCAGCATACAGTTAAATAGCTTCATGGCAGTTAAAATCTAAACTGAGAAAATTCAGACAACAAATAGCTTATTCAGTAGCCCAGAACTAGAAACTATCCAAAGGTTACTCCTATCACTCTACACTGCTTGTTTGGTACAGACACTTTCCCCAGAAATTTGCTCATGTCAGAAAAGCAGGCACAGGCTTTGAATTAGGTGTGCCCACCAGCACTGCTACCTGGAAACCCGCATTAGGAGGTTTTCATTTCCTCACGGAAACCTCAGGCAAAGACTTTGGTGAAGAGTAATAGATTAAGATAATGTATGCAAAAAATTATAATGTCTCAAGGAACAATAATAACTCACTAAATTTCCATTTAAGAAATAGGTAACCCTTCCAACTGAATGAAGAAGGTACCCTAATTTTCTTTAGGATAAAACTGTAAAGTCAAGTCCGGCATAAGGTGAATGAGATAGTTACTGTGCTCTGCATAAAACTTTCAGAGGATTAGCAGCTTATTCCCTCTGTCTCACTTATAATTAATAGAAGACAGGAGATTTAAGTGCAATAAATACAGAATGAATAAAATACAAGGCTAGGTCTCTCAGGAGCTTTAGTTTAATAAATCTAGCCAAATGCATTTAAAGGATGTACAGAACAACTCATTTCCAATTATCCCCAAATACTATATCATTTTAATAGTTGCAGAGATTTCACAATATGGCAGTAGCATCTTGTCAATATTCACCATTAATTTATGTTGCAGTAGAGATGATAGATTCCCAGGCACACTGGTGATGATAGTTGGCAGACAGCCTCTTGTTCAACTTTCCACCAGACACAGTAGCCTCCCCTGCCAGCATTCTGTAACCTTAGACTCTAAATCAACCTGAATTTACAGCTGGAGTATATGGACCCGCACTTTTTTTTTTTTTTTTTAACATTTATTTATTGTGTGTGTGTGGCCAGCTCAGCCCACCAGGGGGCGCAGCTGGCTGGCATGTGGTGCTAGGGGATTGAACCGCGGTCCCTGTGCTTTGCCAAGCTTGTTCCAAGTAGGTGCTTTAGACCACTGAGCCATCTCTCCCGCACTTCTTTATAATGCAACCTCTTGAGTCCAGCCAGTACTTTCAGCAGCTGGAAGAGAACCATATGTCATCTATGCTATCTCTAAGTCTTAGGGACTGGCACTCATCATTTTTTCTCTGTATTAGTTTTTTTATTCACATGTGTTTGTTTGGGGTTGTTTGTTCATTTGTATTTTTAGGGAAAGGCCTGCAGGGTGTTCAGGGTCTCACTACTAGATCAGACTTGTAGTAATCTGTCTGTTTATAGCCTCCCAAGAGCTGGGATTACAGGCGCACGCCACCACACCCAGTCTCAATTGCCATCTCAGTGTGTCCCAGGGGTAGGGCAGCAGAGCAGGACTGGGAATCGAACACCCAGCCCCTGTGCATGCTTGCAGGCACTTTAATCCACTGAGCTATTTGGCCAGCCCGTCACATGTGTCTGTAATACACATTCCTTGTGGGCAGTTGATTCGTATTCTTAATATATCTAAATTCTGTTTAATCCCTCTCTTCACCCCTTTAAACCACTTCCCTCCATCTCTTGATCTCCTTCCCATCTAAAAAGAGTTTGTCTTCTATTTCCTGTTATGTTTTATTTTGCTCTTTTTTATTCATATTTTGCACTTCTATAAGAAACACCATGCAATATTTAAGTACGTGTATGTCATTGATTTCACTTAACATTGCAGTGTCAAGTGCTTTCTCAAGACTGGCTCTCTTCTGAGCTTCTGCAGTTACATGGACTGACGCCACAGCCAAGGCCAAAGGCATCAAAACAATGCCCTAACCCTGCCATAGGGGAGTGCTAAAGTTGATAAAAGACGCTGGCAACCAGGAGAAATTCTTATAAAACATCCCTTGGCATATGATTATTAATTACCCTTCCAAGAGATTCAGTGGCTCATCCTCAGAATTACTTAAGAAGAGATGCAGGAACTGGCTTGAGAGAGACTACATCGCATTGCCACTCAGAAAGTTTGAGATTATCATTCTGAACAGTTTACATCTTTTCATTTTCTTTTCAATATTGCAATAACTTTTCTCATGCACCAGCATTGTGTAAGAATCACAAAAGACTTAACCCTGCATGTGTGTTAACAGTACACTATCAAGCTTCTCCTTTCCCTCCTCTCTGTAGCTAATACACGTCACTCCCCACAGTCAGCATCTTGAATATTGATGGTGTGGAGCATGTGATCCGAATCCTCCTACAGAGGCTACCGCGGACAGTGTTTACAGGCAGATGATGCAGCGACCCAGCCAAAAAACTTAAGAGCTTGGTGCAAGGAAACACAGACCATTCTGAGAAACCCTCAATGTCAACCACTACCAACAATGAAATATGAGTCCTCTTCTAAGAACAGTGGAAACATTTCTGCCTTCCTACAGACCAACACACCATAAGGTTTATTGGTTTTAATGTGGAGGAGGAAAGAAATGGGAGCTGCTCTATTCCTATCATAACGAAAGACAAGCTACCCAAAAAAATGGACGTCCAAGCCTCACAGCAATCCTGTAGATGGGCACTATCATTCCTCTGTCACACACAAGACACAGAGTCCCAGACTCACCTACCTGGTGGAGAGGAGCGGTTTATTTTCTAAATCATGTAGGTCAGATATGAGAGCAAAAGCCAGATCAAGTCCTAGCTTTCTGACTGACAGAATGACCTTGAATCTTCACGTAATCCCTATGAACTGAGAAGCACTACTGTATTTACAACTAAGGAAACAATGTTCATCTCCCCCACATGACATCAGTATCAAAGAAAAATATGTCAAAGCATATCAAAAGCTATTAAGTATGTTTTCAGTAAGCAAAATAGAAAACTTCCAGCACAAAATTTTCTTAGTTGATCTGTTAGGGCAAAAATGACTAAAAAGGACTAATATAATTAAAATACATCAAAGCAGCCGAGTATAAACACTGTTTCTTTTTTGGTTCATGTTTGGAATATTCATTATCCTAGCAAATGACATTTCCTAACGTTGTACAATGAAACAGCAGATACCAGTGAGGTTCAAGAGGCCTGAAGGACACAAGGCAACACCATACCACAGAGTTTTACCAGAACAATCCATCCTCTGAAACTCACATTTTTATTAAACAGAATTTTTTAATTATTCTTTTTCATTTTGTATTTTGAGATAGGGTCTTGCTAAGCCACTGGGTTGCCCAGCTTTGGCATTCTGCCTCCAGAGGGCTGGGTTACAGACATGCCAGTACACCTGGACAATCAGGGGACACTTTAATTCAGAGTAACCTGACTAGGTAATCAGCAAGAACATTTTATCAACTATTATATTTTTTTAAAGTGAGCCCTTTAAAATTGTCTATAAAAATCTCCTAATCCCATTGCACTGAATGTCTTCCTTCGGGAACCTAATACAAGTTTTGTAAGAAAAAAGTTAAAGATTGACACATAAGTCTTGTTCATTTTGGGAAGACAAATGTTTCTCAACTGAATTTAAGGTGACACTTTATGTAACAATGAAAGCAATGTCATTAAATCTGTCATGAATATGGATACAACAGAGACATGAATGACAAATTTTCTGTTTTTCAAGGCAGTTCTATGGCATAGTTTAAGCCTAAACACTAAGTTTATTCTAGTTGGCTTAGAATCAACAATATATAAATCTAAATAGAGTATTTCTTGAAACCAATTCTGTTTTGAATAGCACAAAAATAGATACAAGGAAATATTTCTTGTCTAATTAAATGTTTTAAAAATATACTTAAGAAGAAGAGCAAAACAAACAGCTTGCTCTCTAGCCACCATGGAAGCAGCTACCTTTCCCAAATGCCTCTTTTAGGACTGAGCAGGCCTTCTGTAACTCTTAGTTTTGCTTGTGGTTCTCTCCCCTAATCATTCATTGTGCCAGGGAAACCAATATAGCAACATTCCTTCTTCTTCTTCATGAGGAAACATCCTAAATGTGTCTGAAAACAAACTAGAAGGTCTTGATTCTAGGCCAACAAGATTCAAGCCAGCACAGTCTGAAGATAGCTCTGTCTCTGGAGTGTACATGAACCAACTCCTCCTCTCCTTTAAGTCTTTTCTACTATGGTGGAAAATTTGAAGACCTGATTCTCTTAAGAATCTCAGGAAGCAGTGAGCATCGCCCAGAATCAAACAGAAAGAAAAATAAGCTTCTGACTCAGCAAGACTAAGTCCACAGGCTATGAAGAAATTTAACAGGAAGAAATTCCAAATGTTATTTGTTCAAAACCAGCACTAAATTCACTTACAAAACACAGTGAAGTGATACTACAATAAACACTGCTATTGCTAAATCCTCATACGCCCTCCATTTCTCTAGTCAGGTGGATAAAACTGGCTGAAGGAAAATAATATGAAATTCACAGAAGACCCCAAATCTTCCAACTTTTATTACATGAAAGTGATCTTGTACATTCAGGCTTTGGTTATATATTTCTAATAAGTCATCAATCTTATTCCACATCATTTTTACATTTTATATAAGCCAAAGTGAAAAAAAATCTGTCTTAATCAATTTTCATGCTTCAAAAGACAAGAAAGGCATGATTAGTCACATTTCAACAACTATATACAAGGAATTTAGGTACCCCAAAGTACCTTCATATCATATTTTTTAAGTTAGAAGCCTGTGGCTTTACTTGATTCTGAGCTTCACCACTGTGATGGTTTATTATATAGCAGAAAACCAGCTGTTCTATACCTTCAATGAGGCACAAAAAGAATTTTAATTGCAATAACAGGTATTCTCTGGAACATCAATACAAACTGTTGGCAGAAAGGCCATTTAAGATGTTTTTCGGGTTATTAAAGACTAACTACCTGTGATGATTTGAATAGTTAATCATACACAGACAAAATAATAAGCTCAGGGAATCCCTTGTAGATTTATGATTTGGCAGAAATCCATCAAGACACAGGTGGCAAAACATTTAAATATAAAAAGTTTTCTACATATTAAAGAAGAGTCATATGTATAATTTCCATATGCTGTGATTAAACATCTATCTCCCATCAAGCTCACAAAGCTTTTTAATTACAATGTATTTTACTTTATTATTAATGATTATAACATTCTGTAAAAATGTCTACAGTCTACCTGCTGAAATTTACCATATTCATGTCTAATCTATCTTCTTATTCCAAATGAGTGGGATATAAAGAAAATATAGCAAAGATCATGGGCAAAAATGGTAGCCAAGATGGCAAGGAACATCAAATAGGTTTAGCAGACTGGCACTGGTTCTACCATGATGGACAATAAGGAAGCCAGTTGGTAAATTCATGAGGCTATCATTCTCCTGAAGTAATTTGTTTATAACTATTATTAAATAAATTAACAAAGGACATTAATGTGCCTCTAAATTGATTACTCTAAGAAATAATCTCTTGTCTTGAACTTGAGCCAAATTACACTAATCAATTTTGACCAATGGATCTAGAGTATAGAGCCATACAACTATATATATATATATATATATATATACATTTTTTTTTGGTGGAACCGGGGATTGAACTCAGGCCCTTGCACTTGCCAGGGAAGCACTTATTCCACTGAGCCATCTCCCCAGCCCATTATTATTATTATTATTATTATTATTTGCAGATAGATTCAATGTACACATAAAACACTTAGCTGAGCTTCTCAGCAGAAGATTCAAATCAAGTGGAGAATCAGGAACAGATGGGTCTCTCGACTGCCCTATTTGTACATCTTTATGGTTTGCTAAAACCGTTTACGCTTGAACCTCTCCGTTTCAGAAAGCAGTAGCTAAACTTGAGCCATTGTATTATGACTCTTGTTTTATTATCCATCTTTGTAAAGTACCAGAACAATTATAATACATGGAGACACATATACGAATTGTAGAGTAAGTTTTATATTCATATCCTTATCGGGTACCACACACCAACTCTGGACTCCTTCTCTTTTATGTGTGCAGCCGTCAAAACAACACATACATAGCCTACCGGCCAGGATCTCCAGACAAAAGCAATCTCCCTCCCTTGTTCTTAATCAGAATTCTGGACACTTCCTCTAAACTCATACCCTGAGAAATCAAGAATTCAAATATAGAATCTTGTTTTTGTATTACCCTTTAGATTTATAAAGACATTATATCACTTTGTTCCTCACAGTGACCCCATAATTAAAATTCAATTTTCTTGATTTTAAACAAATCCCTCCAATCCTCAAGGCAGGAGAATTTTAGGTTTCAGGTCAGCCAGATCCTGTCTCAAAAAAAAAAACAGTAAGAGATAAAAACAGAAAGCAAGGGCAGGGTATATAGGTCAGCAGCACAGGGCCTGTCTGGTAAGCACAAGGTCCTGAGTTCAATTCCCAATGAGAGAGAGAGAGAGAGAGAGAGAGAGAGAGAGAGAGAGAGAGAGAGAGAAATCCAGGAACTTAAGATACCCCGTGAGCTGTGAAACCAATAGTATAATCTTAGTACCTCTTTTCTCCATCTCATAGTCCTCATGCTTTGTGAATTACACAAAATTGTAGCATTGTTTGTCCTTATAGTCCAGTCTAGTGCTACAGACTAATTTTACATGTATATTTGCTACATTGAAGACGATAACATTAATACTGAATTAGTGCGTTATCTCATTTTTTTCCATTTAGCAAAGCCTAACTTGAAAACTTAAGTCTCTTAAGACAATAAATTTCCAGTATTGAAACATCTTTATTCATTCACACCTTCATTCATGAAAGCTTTATGAATACCTACCATGTGCTAAGCACTAAAACAGGTGCTAAGAATACAACTTAAATGAAATGTTTCCATATAACTAAATATTTTATAAGCAGCATTGATTTGACTGTGAGAAATAACAAACAGGTTTATATAAACTCTAATCGAAACAAATCATGTCCAGGCACATTAGTCTTCAAAGTCTTCCTCTGTAATGTGCCACGAAAGCTGAGTTTATAAGATGAGGAAGTTACTGAAACAAGGCCAGGGCAAAAGGATGAGTCAGAAGTTGAAAAATCTCATTAAGTTCAGCTTCAGATTTTGAACTCTGTTCTGAATGCTATGGAGAGCCATAAAATGATTACAAGCAAGAAAGTTCAGGATAGGGTTTTGTGGCTGAAATAGTACTGTACAGTAAGAAAATTTAGAACCATCCCTCTGGTGGATCTTATATAGACAAGGAATTCCCAATATTTTTAAATCACATCTTAGAGAGCCAAGTCTCTCATATGTAATTTCCAATGAGTGACCCTGATAGATTAAAAGGAAAATTCACTTATAATAACCAAGCATTTCAAAAAGATTTTCATAATGCTTACTAAATTCAGGCTATGTTACACATGCCCTACGTTAGTTAATGTACTATATATTTCAAAAATGGTTTGCTTTCTAGGATGTCTCAGTTCTTGTTTGGGGTTTGGCTCTTGTGTCAAGGATTTACGAATGGGTACTCACAGTGGAAATTATTGAATAGAGGTACTAATAATTACTGTGTTCTGGCAAAAGCCACATTTTTAACAAAGTCAGAATTAGTAGCTAGGTGACAGCATTAGTTGAAAGTGTAGTTCAAATTAAACCCAAGCAAAACTGACAATTACAGGATTTCTCACACACTTTCAGAGAAAAAGGTCAGTTCTCCAACTGTTGACAAGAAGAGAAAAAGGACTTTAAGTAAAATTGCTTAGGCTTTCTGAAGGAAGCTGACAGTACCACTGGCTTGTTGTAGTTAATGCTGGTAAGTGTTTGGAATTAATAATTGAATACATCAATTGGAAAGCATAAAGAAAATAAATGAGAATAAATCTACTCCTACACAGTTCTTTATCAGGTAATCAAAACACCTACAGTGTCATTCCCAAACTGGTAAAACTCAAAGAGGACCAAGAGACAAATGAATACATTGCCCTCAGGAATGAGATTAACAAAGATTAAAATGGGCAGTGAGGTCAATGTGAAAAAACAAAATTTAGCTTGATGATAAAGGATACAGATGAGCGTCTATGTAGAGGACAAACACAATGAAAGGAGTCACCTACTGGGAGAAATCTCAATGGAATAATTTTATCCCACAACTCAGTGCAATTTTTCAGTTAAGTTACCAGCTATGGAAGGGCTAATGCAATCATGTTCTAATCTTTGAGTAAAACAGCACACATTCTTTCCATGGTTTTTACTTGTATCAGAATAAAGACTCTATAGCTTTTCAAAAGTCTATGGATGATGGGGCCAGAGAGATAGATCAGTAAATAAGTGCTTGCAGGGCAAGCTCAAGAGCCTGAGTTCAATCTCCGGTTCCACCAAAAAAAAAAAAGTCTATGGATGAGACTCTTTTGCAAACTGAAAAATAAATACAATCCAAAGTCATTAACAAATATCATAGCAACAAAAGCATTTCTTATATGAAATGAACTGCTACAACAATGAAAATATCTAATAACATAATAGGATGATCCAGTTTTAAATTCAATACTGTTGAAAATTCTTATTACCAAACTACATCTGAAATTTATTTTCTATGACTTCTTCTAGTGAATCTACTTTTCTCTTTATATTTTAAGCTTGAAAATATTCACATTTATAGATTTTAAATAAGCATGGGAATTATGAAACCCTCCTATAAAATAACCACAAAATTAACCCATGAAGATAAAGAATTATAACTGAAATTATGGCTCTCTATAGCCTACAAAAATAGCCTATTCTTTCTACTGTACTTACGGAGAGGTATGAATATATTTAACATAATATTACCTATATATGTCTAGATAAGCCTTATTTCTATAAAAAAAATTGCCCCTGATGGAAGCAGTTTAAGGACTGAAAAACAAATTCTTACCAGTCAACTTCTATAGCTGATACTCCTTAAAAACTTGCCAGGGAGATTGAGAAGAAAAGTTTTATATGAACTTCTCAAAATTTGTCAAAATTCCTGATTCCAACAACTAAAATGAGTTAAAATAGGAAGTCAACAAATTCCTTGTGAACCCACTTATGCCAAAGATCAATGTTTTAAAACAGTTTTTGCATGACAGTCACTTACATGAATTACAAAAATTTGAGGAACAAAAATCTGAAGAGAACACATTCAATTAAATAGATGTCCTGGGGGCTGGGGACATGGCTCAGTGGAATAAACGCTTCCCTGGCAAGCGCAAGGGCCTGAGTTCAACTCCCAGTTCCAAAATAAATAAATAAATAAATAAATAAATGTCCTTCCAAACAACTAAACATTTACATAATAAACGTTATAGTTCTACATGTAAGTGCCTACCGGGCCAGGGAGGTGACTCAGTAGAATAAGCACTTGCCTGGCAATCACAAGGACCTGAGTTCAATCCCTGGTTCGGCCAAAAAATAAAAATAAAATAAAAAATGAAAGTAAATGTAAGCGCCTAACCAAAGAAGAGGCTCGAGTAAAAGTTCTTTGTCACCCAAAAGAATAGATCACATTGGAACAGCAAGAATCCTAGACTTTCCCAATCAAGCAAGCCACATCCAAATTCCTTTGTTAAGGAGAAGAAAAGAAAACCATATCCAGGTTTCTGTCCTTCAATTCCACAGGCATGGAAAACAGTAAACATTCTCTCAGAGGGGTTTTCAGTGCCTGATTATGTTATTCAGAAAGAGGTTAAGGTTTAAAGTCATTAACGTCATAAAGGAAGCATGAGGAGAAGCACACAATCAGAGAATCATGAGCTGAGAGCTCCGTTATTTATTGATTCATGCTTTATTTATTTCCTTGTTTTCTCTGGAGTCTACGCAATTAGCCTCTCACCTGCTAATCGGATGCGTGGTTTCGTGCCTCTCAGCTGCTCAAACGCTATTGATTCATAAACGGAGGTCAGGTTGTCACCAAACGAAATCTTCATTAACTTTTGCTCTTCAAATTACTTTCAGGTTGAAGAAGCAGTTTGAAAAACCATGTAAAGCATAATTCTTACTAAGTTTACCGAAGTGTGAGCTTAAAACCTCTGAAGGCTGATTATACCATACTCCTATCAAACTATTACCTTACAAAGGCAGGGCACGGATCTCAAGGGCACACAAATAAACAGTGGCAGATTAACACAAAGAAGCATACAAAAGTCACTGTATCACCTACTGTCTAGCCAAGAGCCAGTGCACAAATGTACTGCGGAAAAATTTGCCCTCCACCAGCCAAATCTGATGTAATCTCCAGGTAACTATTTCCTCTCTGTTCGTTTAACATTCTCAAGGATAACCATTAGTATTACAAATATGTAATTCATTTACATGTTTTTTTAATCTGTAGACATTTTTGAGAATCCGTTTTCTACTTATCTTTCTTATTCCAGGTCCTTAACTAGAGTAACACATCATGGTGGCTTGCGTCTAGATGTCCTTCCGAAGCCTCCTGTGTCCTAGGTGGGGCTTTTCAGAGGCAGCTGGATCTAGAGTGTGTGATGCTGGGATTAGCTGTGTGTGCTTACTAAATGTGATTGGTTTGACACAATTGTAGGAGTGGAAAATGAGAAGGCCCAAACTGGGCATGAGTGCTACCTGCCTGAAGGGTATGTAACCTGTATGTACGACAAGGGACAAAAGGAAGGCTGCTGCTGCCACTTGCTGCTCTGCTGCCTTCTGCCTGCCATGGACTCTTTCTCCTAAGTGATACCCCTCTGCCACGCCACCCCACCTTGGGCCGGCCAACCACAACCTGAACCTTAACAAATTGTGAGCAATTACAAACCTTTCCTCCTTTAACTTTGGGTGTTAGGTATTTTGCTTCAACAAGGAAAAAAGTAACTAAGATACTCAACAAGACTATGGCTTTTAAAAATTGTTAATGAGGAACACTTTTAAAATAGAGGGCTACTGGGCCAGAGAGATAGCTCACCAGTCTAGGTACCTATCTGGCAAGTGCAAGGTCCTGGATTTGATCCCCAGTACCACATGTGGGGCCAGCCTCAGAAGCCCAGGCATGTCTTGCCAGCCACTGAAGGTATGGTCTTTTATGCCACAGGCATGGTGGCGCACACCTATAATCCCAGCACTGGGGAGGCTGAGACAGGAAGATCACTACAAGTCTGAGCTATGTAGCTATGTAGCTATGAGCTATGTAGCAAGACCCTGTACCAAATAAATAAATAAATAAATAAATAAATAAATAAATAAATAAGATTTTTAAAAAATAGAGCTCCTGAAAGTGGTGACACATAACTGATTTTAGTAAACATATTGGCTACCTAAAGAAAATGTCCTTAGATTTGGGAACGTATTACACTGCATGGCAAAAGAGATTTTACAAATTAACTAAATTTACGGACCTTAAACTAAAGAGATTATTCAAGATTGCCTCAGTGGGTTCAATCTAATCACATTAGTGCTTAAAAGCAGAGAGCTTTCTCTGGCTAGAAGCAGAAAGATGCTGAAAGCAAAAAGAGAGAGTGATTCAGTCCCTGAGAATAACTCAGTATGTCTTTGCTCGAGTTTGGCTCCATGGGAAAGAAGAGAAGGAAGTGAGGTAGCAGGCAGAAGTATTGGTGACTATCAACCAGGACAGCAAGGTAGGAGATCAATTATACAACTATTAGGACCTGAAGTAAGCCAAGATCTCAGTGAACTTTTCATTTATTCACAGAGGTAGACTCTTACTGAGAGACAGACCCAGATAAAGACTTTGATTTCAAGACCTTTAGATAAGAATGCAGTTGAACTAAGGTCTACAATCTCTCTGATCCATGAAATTCTGAAATAAGTGAATTTTAAGTCACAAAGATTATGATCACACGTTAGCATAGCTACCAACCACCAACTGGAAACCCTGTTTCTGGAATCAGACTTCTAGGTTCCAATCTCAGCCCCATTTCCATGACATGGCCTCAGAAAAATTATTAATCCCAGACAAGCTGGTCTATGGCATTACCGATGAGTAGCACACAGATACACAAGCAGAAGATGAGGCTGAACCCTAAGAGTAAACTGACGCCAGAACCTGCTTTAGTCAGTGATGTAGCAAAGATTCACAGAACTATCAAGAGAATTTGCAACATTTAGGGAGCTACCTGTGGTCAAGACTGTAGCCATCCCTGCACTAGGGCGATGGCTCAGCAGCCTAAGCACCTGCCTGGCAAGCACAAGGTCCCGAGTTCAAGCCCTGGTACCACATACACAGTGAGGGCCCCGAAACTGGACATGGTGCTGCATGCCTGTAATCCCAGCACTGGAGAGGGTGAAACAGGAGGATCACTATGAGTCCGAACTGTGTAGTGAAACCCTGTATCAAATAAAAAAGAAGTGTAGCCATTGCCAACTTAAGACCCAAGAGGGGAGGAGACAGAGAAATATAGAAATAGCTCCAGGCTTCTGGTCTCTGTTCAGTTGCTCCAACTGGCTGATTCCGAACGAGATTCAAAAAAAAACAAAGAACGACAGAGAACAAAGGAGGGGAGGATGGGATGAAAACCAGAGATACAAAAGAAGAGTGTCCAAGACCTTCCCTATCATCCTGCATACTACATGCTTTTACACAGGAAAAGTGAGAAGACTGGTTAAAACAAAACAGTGAAAAGGAATGTAATCAGCATTGGAAGAACTCCCTACTGCTGCTCCCCAGGGCTGAATATGGTACTGGAAAATCCTACCACTATGAAATATGTGACTCTTAACCTTCCTCCAAAGTGGTTCAGTGCGGGCTGGGGAGATGGCTCAGTAGAATAAGTGCTTGCCTTCCAAGCGCAGGGGCTTGAGTTCAATCCTCAGTTCCACCAGAAAAAAAAAAAAAAAAAGCAAAGTGGTTCAGTGGTAAAGTTGTGAAGTAGGAAAAAGGAAATCTTTCCCCTTTTGAATAAATATTTTATATTCAGTTTTACCATTAAGTATGGTGTGAACTGCAGTATTTCTTTTTACAGAAATATTCTGCCTGACGATATTCCCTTTCATTCCTAGCTCAGTCTAATTAGTCTACATAGTGAGAAATTTTAATCATAAATAAGCATTGTTTTGAAATTTGTGTTGTTTCCCTTTAATACCTTATTAGTAGAGTGACCTGGTAAATTAGATTGGTTTCTAAAAAATAAATCTAATTATTTCCTTGCTTGGCCTAATCCCAGTTCATCAGTATGTATTATCCTTATTGCATAGTTATATTTTATATATTAATATTTGATAATGACTTTTAAATCTATGTTCATATGAGATACCAATACCCAGGTTTTGTATCTTATACTGTCTCTGGGTTTTAATCAAAATAAAGCCATAAAATGATCCAGGAAATGCTTCTACGTGTCTTCGTTTTCCTAGAAGAGTTTTTGCAGAATTTCTTTGTTTCTTCCAAATATATTTTGCTAGAATCTACTAGTGCAGATACTTGGATTAGGGATTTTCATGACAGGAAGATATTTAACTCTAAATTCAATTTTCTAACTATGCTTTGAACTATCCACATCATTTTCTGTTTTAATAACGGCACTTACTGACATAGACCATGTGTCACCACAATTCGCCATGCTAGAGGAAAGAAATGAATGTTTTTTAGTATATTAATAGACTGTGTAACCACACCACTACTTAATTTTCATGTACTTTTGTTACCCTAAAAGGAAATTCTGTAACTACTCATACTCACTCTCCATTCCTCCCTTTTTCAGTCCCTAGCAACCAGGACTCTATGTGCTTCTTTATCTACAGATGTGCCTATTCTGGATATTTCATAAATGAAAATATACTTCATTTATGGTTATAAATGAAGTCATATAAAGCAGTATTTGCATCTCGATTATTCTATGTAGCATAGTATTTTTATAGTTAGTCTACATTGTATCATATATTTTTACAGTTAATCTATATTTTAGTATGTATCAGTATTTAATTCATTTTTGTGGCTGAATTATAAATCCTTGTATAAATACAGTAAAACCTTGACCTTCGAGTGACTTGTTCAGTGAGTGTTGCTTAAGACAAGCAAACATTTCTAATAAATTTTAACTTTATAAACAAGTATTGTCTTGCGAAATGGGATATCAAACATGACTTGTAACATGATCATAACTGACCCACGTTTCTTATCCTGTTACTATCTGTCTCTGTTGCTGTCTGTCTCTGTCTCTCTTTGCCTCTCTGCCTCTCTCTGTCTCTGTCTCT
>NW_004524623.1:12486258-12488005 GCF_000260255.1 Octodon degus
TCTCTCTCTCACTCTATCTCTCCCCCAGGTTATGAGTAATGGTTATCGTCTCCAACACCAAGAAGTTATGGAGGAGATCTCATCACCAGAGGAGGAAGAGAAAAAAGAGGGGAAATCCTTCACTTCAAATGAGAGTAGAGGAGTGTGCACAATGTGGGAAACAGTGGAAAATTTTGTAGGAAAGCATCACATAAATAAGGTTGCAGCAGTGGAAGTGATGAATCTGTTTAATGGCAATGCAATGTCATATTTTTGTGAAATCCTCCAAAGGAGGGAAAAGCCGAGTGTCACTGGATTGTACAAAAGGAACCAATAGATAGAAGTGATTTCATTAATGATAGTGAAAGTTGTAAGTGCAGGTTGATTAGTTTATTTGGCTTTATATTTTGTATTTCTTCATTATTTTGTCCTCTATCACAGAATTATAATCACTTCTATGTAAATATGTTTAGACTGTGGAATGAATCATCTGAGTTTCCATTATCTCTTACAAGGAAATTCACTTTAAAATATAAGTGCTTTGGATTACAGCATGTTTCTAAAACAGAATTAAGCTCACAAACCAAGGTTTTACTGCATATTGCACTATATACATCCAGTCATCAGTGAATGGGCATTGAGTTGTTTGTTTATTTATTTATTTATTTATTTATTTATTTGGTACAGGGTCTTGCTACACAGCTCAGACTCATAGTGATCCTCCCGTTTCAGCCTCCTCAGTGCTGGGATTGCAGGTGTGCCCCACCACACCTGGTTTCAGTAGCTGACATGGCATATAGTACGATGTAGGTACTTAGAATACCAAGTTATTTCCCCAGCCCTTTTTCTACTTTTTAGTTATGAATAATGTTGCTGTGACTATTCACATCAAAAAAAAAAAAAGTATTTTTTGGTGGTATCAGGGATCAAACTCGGGACCTTGTGCTTGCCAGACAAATACTTATTCCATTGAGCTATTTCCCCAGCCCCCAGATATCGAATTTTTTCTGGACATATATTTTCACTTCTCTTAAACATACACTAGGAATAGAACTGATGCCTCATATGCCAACACTAGATGTCATCCGTCCAGGAACAGCTAAAGCAATTTCTGAAGGGCCCTCAACATGTCCCGTCTCACCAACGCCTTCAGTGTTTTCCAGGGTCTTCACATCCTCACCAACACTTCTTCTGTCCCCCCTGAATACAAGGTGGTGTCTCATTGTGGTTTTGATTTGTGCTTCTTCAACGCCTCACTATGTTGACCATCTCTTCGGATACTTATTGACTATGATTACTGCTTCTTTGCAAAAATGTCTACAATCTTTGTCCACATGTAAATCGGGGAACGTGGGTCTCGCTTTCTGTGGATGATGGTGTGACGGTGGTGATGGTGATGACAGTATTCAGCTGGAAGAGTTAGTTACATGTCATCAATATCAGCCTCATGTCAGCTCTGCCTTTGAGGATATTTTAATCCATGATGTGGTGTGTCCTTTCATTTATGTATTAGTACTATAAATTATCTTTCACTGTATTTATTTTGCTCACAGCTCATTTATTTTTCTCCTGGTTACTGCGTTGTATTTTCCTACTTCTTCCTATGACTGGTAGCTTTCGATAATTTTATTGTATATTAGGAGCACTTTCTACTTTTCCTATTGGCAAGAGGAGCATTTTCTAGTCTTGTACAACTTGAGAGATTTTCTACCTTCCACTACCTAGTTTTTCCTAGTTTTTCCAAGATAGTTATATATATATATATATA
>NW_004524623.1:12488105-12494557 GCF_000260255.1 Octodon degus
TGGTACAGATTAGTATTCAACCAAAAATTGAAAGGACTGAATATATCGGAAATTACCTGTGCTATTTCCTCCTCTTTCGTGTATCCCTCTGCAAGTGAAAACATCTCCGACCTCCCCAAATATTAAGCCTTGCTGTCTGCACTGAAAGAAATCATTGAATTCCTTCCGTAATCTCCCTGCTCAGTGTCCTAGAAACTGTCTCTTATGTCAGACAACTCTTGTATCAGATAACCTCAAGATAGTTATCAGGGGACAGTGGTAAAGCCTATCTTGGTTGTTATCTCTATCACTGTCCTATGACCCAGATATATTTAAGAGAGGAGAAAATCAAGGACATTGTACCCCCAAAAAAATCTGAAGATGGGTTTGCAAATGAGATTTGATAGTCATAAATCATAAAAAGCATGTCAAGAAATTCGTTACTTTTTTAGGTTTTGTTTCATTTTTCCAAAAATAACACAGCAATTGAAAAGATAAATTACAAAGGAAAAAAAAAAGATGTTGGGACCTTGAAGTGGCATGAAAATTGTTGAAAGGGTGAAGGATTACATTTTAGAGTAACCCTAGAGTCAGCTACAATTTGGTGGAAGGACAGTGGATCTAAGTAATAACACAAAGAAAGGAGTTAATGGAGATGCTAGATTTGATAGGTTCACAAACTGGTAATAATAGTTATTTCAGGGGTAATAAATTTTTATAGGAAAAGAAGCCAGACCGTTAAAATAAGGATACATTAAGAAGTCTATGACATTTAACTTAAAGCACTATGACTTGAAAATATATCTCTATCATGCTCATAGACATTCTTTTACTTGCTATATCTGCATTTCCGTGATGGAAATAAATTGGAATTTGGACAAACGGTGACATTTTTTATACTTTCTCCACTTACCTAACTCTTCAATGATCAGTAACTTCCCTATCATAAAGTTTGCCCAATTCTTGCCTCTCTTCTTTGGCTGCAGCCCAGCTCATCTGAATCCATGAGACGTCTATCGTAAAGCCAAGGCAGGTGTACACTATTCACTCTGTCTGTGAGGTTTGTACAGGAGAGTCAGCACGCTAGACAAGAATATTAACATCTTTGAACAAATGAAAGCAAAAGGTGATCCTTACATAAGCAAGTATTTAGAGCAAATAATTTTAAGATAATAGGGTTTTTTTTTCCTTTATTGCTAATAGAAAAAGTTACGCTTCAAAAACATCCTGGGCAGAAATACTATGAGGATCTAGGGGTGGTGTCTTGCATCCATAATTCCAAGACTCGGAGGCAGAGGCAGGAGGATATCATTGAATTCGAGGCCAGTCTATACTATGTAATTAGTCCAAGGCTACCCTGAACTAACATGCAAGACCTTGTCTCAGGACAAAAAAAAATGGGGGCAAGAAAGCATATGTGGTAGGGAGTGATAATTCTCCTGAAGGACAATATTGTCTTTTTCTAAGTGAAGCAGACACTGCAAGTTAACTTGTTTTTCAGAAGAAGGCTATCATTCTTAAACTTGCCAAGATCTATTAATTTTCAATCTCATCAAAGGAAAGGAATTCAAGGTACATCTAAACTAGAGTATTCAAAACTTTTCCTGATTAAATCAACTTTTCCTCTCTGGTAGCAAAGCTCCCTTAAAGATTTTTCAGTGTGTATAAGTCCCATCTAGATATCCTTCAATAAATTTTGAACTTGGAAACAGTAATAAGAATGTCCACACCAATGTATTACATCTAACAGTGATTTTTTTTAATTTTTCATTTAACTAGCTTCTATTCCTCCATAACTATCTATTATCTAATGAAACATAAGTATTATTTCAAAGTTATAAATGACTTCCTGCCTCATCTATCACTGAAGATATCTACTTAGGCTTCTCTTTAGGAATGCAAATTATTAATTGATACTTGTATATTTAATGAATGTGTAGTGCTTAACAACTTAAGCTTATCAACCTATGCAAGTTTTACAGATAAGGAAAATATTTTTACCCCATACACTCTATTAAAAGACATCTTCACTATGTGGCTACTGAGTATATCACAAATTAAAAGTTATATAATCGAATAGTTTTTTGTTTGTTTGTTTGTGCAGGGTTTCACTACACAACCCAGATTCATAGTGATCCTCCTGATTTCTGCCTCCCTAGTACTGGGATGACAGGCACATGCCACCATGCCTGGACTTCATCGCTGGCTTAGCAAGCCCAAGGGTGGGGCTGGCACCGTATGTGGAGCCAGGGAATGAACCCTGTCCCCTGTGCTTACCTAAGCAAGCACTTAGTCTGCTGAGCTATACTACTGGTGTAATTGAATAACTTGTTCACGAAGTATTTGTTATTCATTGAATAATGTTTGCAAAGAACCACTGGGAAATATCAGAGGTTCAGTGGCAACACTACCCCATCATGTTACACAGATAAGCATCCAATAAATTTCTAACAGTTCTCATAAAATGAAAATTTGTCAGAATCCCTTCAAAGCAATTCTAAAATTTATACTGAGACAGTTCCATGGAAAATCTTTTTCATGTGGTACAATCCAATTCTGTATCTCTCAAATATTTGTCTTAAAAACAAAGCAGATGAATTGCCATTCATATTTCTAATGAAATTCAATGACTTCCCTTGTTTTTCCATCATAAGAGTTACTTAGCAATCAAAGACCAGTTGTTAGTTCCTTATGTAAATTTAGTTACCTTTTGGGAAACTCAAGTAGAAAGCTCTGCCATAGAGAAAAGATTAAATGGAGGAGGAAAGAAAGAAGACAACACAAATGGATTTTGATTGTTTCTAGAAAAATAAAAAATATTTTGACTTCTCTGTGACTCATTTCTCAATACTATGAGTTTACTCATCCACCTGATAAGCACATCTCTGCGCAAGAAACTGGGCTAGACAGTAGTCCAGCATGGCAAAATCAGAAATGATTCTTGTTTTAAACAGTGAAGTAGGAGTGGACAAAGTTGCAAGTAGCATAGTAAGAAATGTAGCAGTTTCTAGCAGAGGGTGTTGATTAACTTTAAACTCACATTTCAAAAAAGCGTATTGTGATAAGTAACATGTATGAAAAAGTAAAGCAAAATACATCACACAAATGAAAGGCAGTCAACTCTCTCCAGTGGTGCCTGCACCAGTAGCAGTCACCTGACAGGGTCCGCTTATGTTTGCATAGTTAAAAGTAAAGCACAAGGAACTATGCTAGATATTCAATGAGTACTTTTTGAATGAAGTATCTTGGTATTCCCAAGATATCTTTATGTTGTGTTTGCATGAAAAAACATCAATGATACAGAGGCATAGAAGCTTCTCTGAAACACAGAAGGCAGACCTATGTCCTCTGAAAGGAATTATACAGTTCAAGTGAATATTAAACTATTTTTTTAACTTGATGTTAGCAGCGAAGAAAAATGGGCATGGTTCTTTGAAGATGTTTTTAGGTAGCACCACACATATTTATAAACACATTACCAGTCCCAACATATTTGCAGATCTACCCAAGAAAAGAGGGCACTGCTGTTCTCTTTTCCTAGCTCAATCAAGCACGGGCTCTGCAAGGTAATAAGATTAGAAACTCCTTTCAAGCAGTTATCAGCCTTTCCAGAAACATTTTTTCACAGATAATTGATATAATTACACATTTAATAACATTTCTTAAAATCTACTCCTGGAAAATACACTCAGTCTAATAAGCAATGTGATGTTCATTTTCAAGTCATAAAATCATGTTGGCTTCCAACATTCTAAAATTCTGTTTCACAGCAGAGTTTCCCCTCATTGTTCTGATTAACCAGGTTTTAATTGATGGGAGTTACTCATGATAAGGAATAGATTTGACTAAACTCATTTAAAAAGCGACATTAGATCTTTGTCTTCTAATTAAATATAAACTATTTTCTATTTTCATTCTCAAATATTACACAGTCCAAGTCACTAAGCCAATATGTTATTGGTTCTTATGACTTAGGATTACAAATTCCTGTTCCCTTTAGAATCTATATCCACAGACACACAACTAATGGGAAGCTGGGGAAAAAAACAGATGGAGAATAACTGAGTTCATTAGGCAAATGTACCAGGTGTTTGTTAGAAACAAACAGCAATGGAAGGAAAAAGAGTGCTCCAGAATCCCCGACCATTCTGCCTCACAGCTGCGTGTGAATATGGTAATGACGGTAGTTAAATTAATTTGTCCCTCTCTGCTGCAGGACAGGTCTGTCATTTCAATCACACATTTAAGCATTTCCTGCACAGAGGCCCGATGTACAATGCTCTTAATAGTAAAGATGCCAATGGTGAATGTAATTAATTCTCACAAAACATATACCAAGGGAAAAAATGAAAGATACCCTTAAGTTCTTTCTAGAGAAAGGAGATAAGTAAATGGATAAGTAACTAAATAAATGTTAATATCCGAGCCCCAGACACTTTTAAAAATTAAATGTTTTTAGTCTGAGAGGGAATTTACAAAATGGTCCATAATATTTATGTTATAGTAATAGTCCTGTAATTGCAGCCCTATTAAACAAATCTTATTGTTGAAATCAAGCAGAAAATATAAAAACATTCTGTATTATTTCTGTGACAAGCAGCCCCTTCTTTCTGCTCCACACAACATTAAATCGGTGAATATCACAAATAACATGATCTCTAACCATTTATTTCTTCCTAACAATGACCTGTCCCTTGCTCTCTGGAATAGTACAGCTCCATTACAAGTTCACCTTCCCACTCATGAATCTGAGTTACATATTTCACCTTGCCTTCACCCTGAGCACAGGGACACTCTGATTTAACATGACCTCTTTCTTTGACAAGTCTGTAAGCTGTTGAGGAAGAACTAAGAATTTTTCATTATGTGCATCACACTTAACCTTCAGTATTTTTCTCTAATGTCAAAGGGAAGGTGACCTCCCAGTTGAAATTAATTTTAATTTAGACACTCAGCATAAAGTCTCTCAAGTTTTCTCGCACTCAGCTCCATGTGTTACCCCTTTCCTCTTCTGTATGGTCACCCTCCCCACTGCCCCCTTTTATAAGGCTCACAAGGAAACCCAAGCAGCCCTCCCACCCTCCTCCTTACAGGCAAGCACTTCTTCTTTCCTGCAAAGGCTTCTGCTCCAGCACCACAGATGACAACAGCAACCTATAACAGTAGTGGGTTATCTGCAGGACTGGCAGTGTCAGAAGTTGACTTGAGCCTTTTACAGCTCAGCATATCAATATGCCTTTACTTTTTATACCTCATTTTTATACTTCTCTGCTGGGTGGTTAAGACCAAGATAAAGTAAGAATTATATAACAAAAAAAAATGTAACTTTTGTATCTGACAAGGTCAGTCAAATCCCCTCAGGACTTATCCTGAAATCCTGTAGATCTTTTGTAGATCTTTTGTCAAGAAATTTCTTTTTCTTTTTCTTTTTTTTTTTTTGTATTGTAGGGAAGGGTCTACAGGGTGTTCAGGGTCTCAGTACTAGCTCACTACTAGATTGGACTCATAGTGATCCGCCCATTTACAGCCTCCCAAGAGCTGAGATCACAGGCACACACCACCATGCCCAGTCTCAGTTGCCATCTCAGCATGCCCTTTCCTTTCCTCTTCCTTCCCTATCAAATTTGTAACTGCAGCCTCCTCATTAGCTTCCTTTTTTTTCTCTCTCTCAGCCTGTCTTTATCCCTATATGTCAGTTTCCCCTGAAAAGTGCCTTTGCCAAGGTCGCCGCTAACCACCACTTGCTGACTCAAATGGACATTCGTAAGGATTTTCTTCTCTCTTTGATTCTAAAAGTACTTTCACCTATCTCTTCTGTATTTCATTAACTGAGTTTTAAGCTCTCTATCCATTAGGGTTTTTCCTTTTAAGTCCTACTAATCCCAGTTCCCCAAAGATTCCATCTTAAACTTTTTGCATCACACTTCAAATATCTTGTAGAAAATTTAACATAATCTACTGAAATTTAACATAATCTAAAGGCTTGTAAAAACAGAGATACATATATGTGTGTGTTCTGTCATAACCCAATTCTTAATCAGATCAAGAAAAAAAGACGAGCTATATTTCAAAAAAAGTAAGATACACAAAAGAAATGATACCATATCTATTAATAATAATAGAAATAGTTACTATTCTGTCCCAAACTACTGTACTTACCTGTATCTTAAAGATTAAATATTTCTGCACAAATCATTGCTTGGTCTAAATGAAGAAAGCTTTACAGTCCATGTGAACTTTAAGACCAAAAAAGGGCACAAATAAAATATTAAGTCAACTCGAACTCCTTTCCTCATATCCCATTTCTATCATCAAATATTCTAGATTCTTCATCCAGGGAAAGAACAAAGTACTAATAACTTTGATTTAATCTGGTTACGCAAAGTGTGTACGCTAGCAGTGCGTATTTATTGTAATAGTTACCAAAGATTACAAAAAATATACATAGCACGGTGGAAAAAGGAAAGGAAAAA
>NW_004524623.1:12495167-12548422 GCF_000260255.1 Octodon degus
GGTGCTTTCTTTAAAAAACATACTCTTTCTCTTCCAGGAAACTTATAATATCTGAAAGAGCAAGGTTCTACATTTTAGTCGGCCTCTAAGAGGATCCTCGTGCACACTAAAATTTGAGGTTTCAATTTGCTTTATTGGTTTTATTGAGTTGACATTGAACAAGAAGTCAGAAGAAGAGTTTAAAGCTAGAGGACATTGCCAAAAATGCTTTCCTTTGAAGAAAATAGAACACAATTAGAGAACATTTGAGATGCCTGCCAGGGCTAGTCACCTGAGAAAGCACCAAAGAAATAAAGGCACTCTACAATGAAGTCCACAGAGACCAGAGGGACCTAATAAATCACATTGTTTCCTGCCTACATCTTTAAGTTCAGCGTGACTGCCTCTGCTCTTTAGAGTTAAAATAACCAAGTCATTTCACTTCATTCTGCTGTGCTATAAAGCATTCATTTCAAGCATCCAAGTTGGCCCAGATATAATAATAAGGGCATGCCTTGGAAAGGAAATAAAAAAGGAATAAAACATGAACCACATTTTACCTCTTCCTCAATTGAAGCTATGATCTAGGGATAAAAATGAGCTGATAAAATTGTGAGCAATGCTCTGCTTTGAGAACCACAGCAAGTGAAATGCCATTTGATAGCCAGGAGAAACAATGCAAATTTTTTTATTAGTAAGAGAATTGAGGATGAAATTTTCTTATGTGAACAATTTTTGGAGTGTGATTTTAGTTCTTTTTTTTTCAATACTTTTTACAAGTCCAGTTTATCTGCTTTCTTTTTCTAATTTGGATGGTGACTATTACCCAATTACAAAGGAAATGACAACTTTCCATACTCACTAGTAGAAGAATTCAGTGAACTAATTCTAACAACTCTTCCATATGCACAAATATTGCCCTCTAAGCACATTTTCCAGTACAGGCTACTGTAACTCTTCTCTTACATTGAGGAAATGCCTTAGCAGAATGAGCTATAAAATAAAACTATATTTTTTGTAAATATGATTCTTTTGGTGACACTGCAATTATTAAACTTTGTTTTCCTCTCAACTTAATGGAGAGATTAATAAAATACCATAATAAAAGAAAATTTAACAGCCAATCCATATTGGAACCAGATTCTTCAACAATGAAGCTAAGACAACCATATCTTCCTTAAATGATTTATAAAGTTAACAGGGGAATCGATGGCAATATGGTAATGTTAACAGTAGTTATCTCTTGCTGCACATCAAACAATCCTTAAAGATAAAATTTTGTGTACAACCATAAATTAATCCAAAATTCTTCAGTTTAGACCTGAGAAGTTGAGAGCTTCTTCCAGTGGTCTCCCTCATGGTTAGTAGAGGGGGGTAAAGGGCTTGATGGGAGGGGGTTCACAGCAATTGCATTGAGAGCCAGTGGCTAACTGGGACTGTCTGGCCACTCCTACTCTTCTAGAATGTTCCAACAGGACAAGCCATAACATTTAAGCATCTGTCATGCTCTGCTTGAGTCACATTTATGAATATCCAATCAGAGAAACTTCTGTCTTAAAGACACTAACCAACTTGCTGGCTGACTTGCTTTAATTTTAATGCCTGGGTTGAAATTCCTCATCAGATCCTAGAAGCTGAGAGTCTAATTTTTAAATAAATATTATGTATATTTCCACAGATAAAATCCTGTGATGAAGCTCTTTCACATGTGAAGAAATTAAAGCAGAGAAAGTTTGAAACAATTGCTCAAAATATCACCATTAGACTATCTAAGTCTTGAACCCAAGACAGTCTGGAGGGGAGGACGACCAAGATGGCTCTCCCTGAAAGAAGAGCTGTTGTCTCCACTTTGGCTAAACCTGGCTCTATTTCCATGTATTGATGCGTACAGAGCTGGCTAAGATTTTATCCACTCAACTGGCTTTAAGCAATGCAAATGGGTCTTGCCGAGGTGCTGATGAGTAGCCTTTAAAGCAATGTGATAGGTCAGTGACGCCCTGCATATAGCTCCTAAGCAGTATGTAGGAGCTAGGCCAAGTGACACCACACTGTGGGCCGGAACTGAGCTTTGAGAAAGAGGCTGTGACATCTCAGGGTGTGATGATTACACATCGAATCTGGAACACCAATCCCAGAACACTAGACACTGCCCCAATCCGCGATAGGCCGATTACTCTCTCTATATACTGCAGAGGTGATTTCAGGCCTTCGGCCTATGCCAGCTCACAGCACCACTCACCCACTTTTCTCTAAATCACTCATCCCGAAGCCACTCTCCTCTTCAAAAATTAACAAAACCCAGGCCTTTATTCTGGTTGTCAATTATTTTAGCTGAATTTAGGACCCCCTTGGCTCTCTGCAGTTCCAGACATGCCTTCGTGCCTTTATTCTCACCCAGTATTGCACTGTAAGTGGTAGGTGGAATTATTTAGTGGAATTTCAGGAACTTTTCCCTGGGATTACAAATGTGGACTCTGAACCTCAAGGAGGCCCCAAAGGGCTTCCTTGAGTCTGGCTACAGGATATAAGAGAAGTAGTACAAGTTGAGTACAACGACACACTTAATACCCCAGCAACATGGCAGGTCAAAAGAGAATCACAAGTTCAAGGCCAGATTGGACAAGTTAGCAAGATACTGTCTCAGAAAACACAAGGGCAGGATGTCGCTTAGTGGTTGAGTGCCCGCCTAGCAATGAGGTCCTCAGTTTGAACACCAGCACCATAGAAAATAATAACAATAGAAAAGCAAGACAACTGTATTTGCAGAAAACATAAATCTGCAACTCTTAGTTTCTTATTAAATTAGACATATTTGTTATTCACACGTCAAAAATATATCTTAGAAAATAATATATTATAAATAGCAAAACATAGGTGCTAATCACTTTTTAAAGCCCTCTTGAATAGTGTGTTCTCCTAAGAACACATTCCAGTAAACACATTCCAGTATCTATGTCCAACAGAACAACTTACTCGGAAAACTTAGTGGAACTTAAATTCCTCTCTTATTGAGCCATCGCCACCGCCTCAGGAGCTGCTTGGTTTCACAGAGAACAAACTGGTCAAGCAATGGCCGTGACTAATCCACATGGCTGACACTGACAGGATCTACAAACTGTGGTACAGGGTTTCAGGCTAAATTCTGAGGGGATTTGACTGATGTTGGCAGATACAAAAGTTACATTTCTTGTTATATAGGTCTTGCTTAATCTTGGTCTTAACCATTCAGGAGAAGTATAAAAACAAGGTACAAAAAGTAAAACCATACTAATATGCTGAACTGTAAAAGGCTCAAGTCAACAACTTCTGACATTGCCAGTCCTACAGATAACCCACTACAATTATGGACTACTTGACTATGTTGGATTATTTTGCTGAATTCACGCATCTACAATATTTAAATGGCAATGGAATACCCTTCTCTGACAAAACTAAACAAAAAAAGGGGATACAAATGAAGTACCATTTTATATCTGTGTATACAAAATAGGACAGATATACAGCTACTTTCTCTTAATTCAATGAAAAGAAAGATTTGTACTAATAGTATTTGGACAGGATGTCATATCTGTGTCTTGTACTATGAATAATCACTACAAAGACAACAACATGCAATGTATTAATTATTGAAACTGTCCTATTAATCGGTTTTGAAACTGTCTCATTGTTATTTGTTTCTCAATAAAATTAATTTTAAAAAAGAGCTGCTTCTGATTCCTCCTGGCATAATAGCTACATTCCAAGCTAGAATCACAATACAGCTACATAGAAGTTGGTCTGTTTCTAATGCCCTGGCCAGGCACATAATATAATATTAGTAATTGGAAGAGTTTCACTTATCACTGAAAAAGGATAAAGGCAGAATACACAGCTTATCATACAAAGATAGATTCACCAAATGTTTTGTATAATGAATATTAACTATTTCCCATTTATTGTGAAAATTACCACCTGCTTTTAAAATTAGTATATCACAGTATCTAAAAATATTAGATATTCTGGAATACAAGTTACTGAAAGAGGAAGGTACCATCCTTAAATATCCTCTAAATGCAACATGGTAGGCTCATCACATATTTGTATTATGTGACAGACCAGGTAGACTAAGCAAGTTGATACATTATTCAACAGTTCATTCACTTTGTTATAGTCACAGTGGGCACACCCATACTAAAGAATGACTAGAGATCCAAGAGTTAATTCCAGGAGATTGAACCAACTTGTTACATAATTAAAGCCCCACAGGTGTCAGTTCCCTTGTCTATAAAGTGAAGGAACTGAGGTAGATGACTTCCAAGGTCTCAGACCTATGACCCAAGAAGCTAATGCTAGATGACTTAGCACCTATGTCTTATATCTAATAGTCTGGTGCCCATCTAGATACAAAATGTTTCTACCTTTAAAAATTCTCCTGTGAACAGAAAATTGTACCTGCCACCACCACCACCGACTTGGAGGACAAAGTGCCTTCCACAATTTCCATTAAGGATACCTTTTATGTCCAGCTGCTACAACTGAGTAGGAAGGGAAATGATAGGATCTGCATGGGATTTGGCTCCCTATCCCTTCTTAAGACTGACTTGCTAGAGACTTAACTTCAGACTCAGGCCTACCTAACATTTCTGTTTCTAGATTAAAAGGTGCTGTCCTTGGTCCTGAGCTCTCTCTTTTCCGCCCCCCCCCCCAACAAATGAAAGATATTTATTCTTGCCTAAATTGTTCGATTGCAACTTCCTCCAATACATATATTTTATGGAATTAAGATTAAATTTTTCTAATATTATTTCTAAAAAAATTATGTAGTAAATATTATACTGTAATTATGCATTTATAAATATAATTTAATGACTGCAATTAAATTAATCGCTTCTTTCATTTATGGACTTAAGGTCCTGAGCTCTCTTTGACCTTCATATGACAAAGAGTCTCACAGAACTCCCTGACAGTCTGACTTGGAATTCCCCACTGCTGTCAGATCCCTGGTTGGCAGGTTTGCTCTCCCTGTCTTTCTCTTCTCAGAACAGTCTATAGCAAAGAACCCACTGACGCTTTGAATTTTTCACCTAGATATTTTTGCTTCTGTCTATAAAAATAATGACAAAATCTTCCCTACAGAATCTTCTCTAAGGCAGCTTAAAAACTCCTATTATATGGTATGTTTTGATAGGAGTTTTAATCAGGCATATAAAGCTAATTTAAGTGTCAGCAATATTTACCACATGTGCATGTAGGCATACTCTTCATGTGATAATAAAAATGATATACAGAAGGTAAAGAATTACTGTGTGGGAGTAAAAATTGCCTAATAAAACACTGCAATTCATAGTGAATAGCCATTTAATATGACTGACAGTGTATTTGTAATTGGAACAGTTTCACTTGTCACTGAAAAAGGAAAAAGGCAGAATACACAGCTTATCATACAAAGATAGATTCACCAAATGTTTTGCATAATGAGTATTAACTATTTCTCATTTATTGTCAAAATTGCCACCTGCTTTTAAAATTAGCATATCAACAGTATCTAAGAATATTAGATATTCTGAAATACAAGTTACTGAAAGAGGAGGGTGCCATCTTTAAATAGCCTCCAAATACAACATGGTAGGCTCGTCACATATTTGTATTATGTGACAGACCAGGTAGACTAAGCAAGTTGATACAATATCACTCAGTATTTCATTCACTTTTTATTCATTAATTTCTTAAATCTTGGCTATTGTGCTAAATTAAGGCTACTAGAACAGCAAAATATACTTCTACAGCATGCTGACAATATAGTCCACAGTTTCCTCACCATTCTTAACTTGTCCTTATTTATATACAGCCCTTGCCAGTTAAGCTTGTCATTTTGATAGCCTCCTGGGGTGTGTCTGGGGGAAGCTCATGCAGGTATGACTCTAGGTCTACATCCAGTCTCTGGTCCTTTCATTTATGCCCCTCCTGTGCTCTGAGTCCTGGAGCACAGAGAACTAATCAGCTTTGCTTTGCTTCACTTCACCGCACCCCTCCCACCATGTTTCTGGCTTGAAACCAGCCAACCAAGGACTTAAATCTCTGACACTTCAAATTTTGGGTGTAAAGACATTTGGCCTGGCAGCATAAAGGCTGATCAATACATAGACTAACTTTATAAATATTTAAATATTGTAAATAAAACAGTATCTTTGGACCCTCAAAATTCTAGCTGGCATTCAAATTATAAATTGTCGGGGCCGGGGAGATGGCTCAGTGGCATAAGTGCTTCCCTGGCAAGCACAAGGGTCTGAGTTCAATCCCCAGTTCTGCCAAAAAATAAAAAATAAAAAAAAATAAATAAATTGTCTCTAAACTGTCTCTTCCTTTTAACACAGATACTGCATCACCAAGACTGAGGAAGCAGAGTCCCTCTGTGATCCAAATAGCACCCATCAAACTTACACAAAGAGAATAAAAATGGCCATTATTGACACGAGTCAGCCACTTTCTTCTCACCAATCCATTGATCAGTTTTTAGGATTGCTCTCATCTCTTGTGTATTTTCAGTTGAAACGTACTGGCCCAAAAATCGAAGGCCTTCGGCAGCTGCTTGGCAACTGTAACCACATCATGTACTTGCCTATCTCCACCTCATTCTCAAGATTCAGAGGTGGGTCTGTGATTCCACTTAGTAAAAACTCTGAATTCTTTCTGCAGAAATACTTTTATCCAAAGCAATTTATGGAAGAAATTTCAGGAAATGCAAGCATTTCTTCATATGCACCTGACTGGCATGTGCAAGGTCCCAAGTTTGGTCCCTGGTATCACAAAAAGAAAAAAAGATGTTAAGTTGGGGAGACAGCTCAGTGGCATAAGCACCTGACTGAAAGTATTTCTTATAATTTCCCCCTTTTGCCTTTAGCATATGCATAATTTCCACTTTTAAATATCGAGGCAAAAATGTTCTCTAAAACTCTATGAAAAAATAAAGATCCTATATTGACTGTTGCTTACTTATAAAGTAGGTCTAAGCTAGCTACACTAATTTCATATCATTTTCCTTTTCTGTGAAAGAAAAAGATAAATATTATTCTTATAGGAGTTGCATAAGATAGTAATTACTTACTAAAATTGTTTACCTTATTTCTTATGACCCAGTTAATAAACACTCCAATCCTTCCCTTGTTAACACTTGTGATGATTATTTTCTCATATCTATTTATGAAATCTGAGGTCAAAACTGAGGTTAGAAATGTAATAATTTTTATCAGTGCTAAGGCTCATAGAAAGACAATTTTCAGGATCCGACTTGCCGTATATCTAGTAGATAATGTAGTATGTAAGATTTGTGAAATGCTTCACAAATATAGAAAAATACTTAATAGGGTAAAAATGAATACTTGTGTGCTATTAAGAAGTGATGTATAATAATATATTATAAATGCTTCAGAGCTCATGCTGTAGCACTAGAGTACAGTCTCAATCTTTACTCCTCAGACATAAGCACTGTCCTATAATTTCAGTGTAAAGGAGATCAATATATGTTATACTTTTGTGACTAAGTTTATATAAATATGTCCTTTGACTACTGACTCGAATATTGTTCTTTAAGGAATATTTTGTTTTTGAAAATTAGCTACATTCTTAAAAGTAAATAAAAGTAGTTATTTTAATCTCTATGAAATATTCCATCATAGGTTTAAGCCCCAGCTTATTTAATCAAATCTACTTTTGAGATAGATCAGCTCTATATTTTTAATACTAAAAACGGTGCAACAATCAGCTTGTTTGTCCAAGACCAAGGGTATCTCAAGGATAAATACTTAAAACAGTATTGTTAATTTTATTAACAATAAAAATATGTTTATTTTTCAACGTCAATAATATTTATTCAACGTCAATAATATTGATAAATTAATCTGAATAGAAATTTTAACAATTTTCACTCCAATCAATATTACATAAGAGTTTCTATTTCCTCATATCTCAATAGCTACTAGTGTCAGTAAGTACATTTTCACTGTGTGTGACATATCTACTCACTCACTGATTTAATTTGTATTTTCCTAGAAAACACTTTTGAATAAGTTTAGCCACAATTGGGTGATGTTTTAGTGAAAGAAATGAGAAAATAAATACAAAACAAACAAAAGTACAAGGGGTATAAATGAAAATAAAGACACTGTTTACAGTATCTTAAGATTTTATACTTGGATAATTCAAAAGACATGCTCAAAAATTCTTAGCATATCTACAAACATTATTTTTTCTCGCAACATTTTAAATAAGTATAATTTTTAACAATAGTAACAAAAGCAAGGTGACATTTGAAGTTAAACCAAATATAAGTAAGACATGTATGGAGCAAAAATAAAGCTTTATAAAAGTTATTAAAATTTTACTTAAATAAATGGGGAGCTAGGGCCAGGGAAATAATCCGGCGGCCTAAGCACCTGCCTGGCAAGCATATGGACCCGGGTTCTATCCCCAGTGCCACATGCTGTGCCAGCCACCCAGGCCAGGTGTAGTGGCACATGCCTGTGATCCCAGCACTGGGGAGGCTGAGACAAAAGGATCACTAAGAGCCCAAGCTGCATAGTGAGACTCTATATCAAATAAATAAATAAATAGATTAAAATGTATATGAAAAAATAAAATAAATAGGGAGATGAATATTTTTCATGAGAAAGAAGAAAACTCTGCCCACATTAACCTATATTTCACTGCCCTCACATCACTATCCAAATGAAATTTTCATCAAGTCTTCATATTTTGCCATCATATCCATACAGAAGATGATGACTTTTATGAACCAACTTATGATTTAATTCACTCAAAGTCATTTTCAGGGGCCAGGGAGATAGCTCAGTAATCTAAGTGCTTGTGTGTCAAGCTCAGAGACCCGGGTTCAATCCCTAGCACTACATGCCACAGCAGCCCCAACCCCAGGCACCCTGAGCCAGCCACTGAGACCAAACATGGTGGCGCATGCCCATAATCCCAGCACTGGGGAGGCTGAAAACAGCAGGATCACTATGAGTCCAAGCTGCACAGTGAGAGCCTGTCTCATTTAAAAACTTATTTTAATCATTTTCTCATGAAAATAAAATTAAGATAATTCAAGAATTGGTAGTTTTAAAACATTAATGTAAGAAATAAAAGTTATAATCATCTGAGGAAACAATTTGTACCTGCACATTTTATACAGTTAACTCAGGGCCTAGAATTTTGGATAAAATTTGAATAGATATGTTTAGGGAGAAAAGGTCATCCCTGAAAGTAAAATGGGCTGAACAAAGTACAGACACACTGCACAGCCTGGCAAAAACTACAGACTGTGCATGTGCGGGGTTGGACAGAGACACCCAAGGGCTTATTTCACTACACGCCGGCATTCCAAATCCCAAGCCGTATCCAGAAAGAGTCCAGGGAATTTAGCTTTCAGGCAGCGTCATAGACAGAAATTTGTGATTTGGAAGAGACTTCTAGGGTAACATCAGGACTTTGATAATAAAGAATAAATACAGTCATATTATACTCCAAATTATAAAGGCCTTTAAATAGTCTTCGGAGTTTGAACTTCATTATGAAAAAAATAATAGTAACCCAAGCTTTCATTTGAAGAACTTCAATAAAAAGGTAGTATTATAGAAGTCAGAAGGAGTTGGGCACACATGTGCATACTTCAAGCACACAATTGACTTTATAGTTCTTTCACTTATTCTACTCCTTGTATTATTAATATTGATTAGTGCTATTAATATTAATAATCTTGTATTATTAATATTAACTAGTACTATTTAATATTAATAATTGAAAGTGAGAACCCTGTGTTCACAAATTTCCATTCACAAATCAAGACTACCTGTTAATCATCTCTCATAATTCCTAAGTCTTTTATTTCCCAGGACCAGGAATTGCCAGGGTCTTTGCACTGAGCTACATCCCTATCTCTTTTTACTTGTTTTTTATCTTTGAGACAGGGTCTCACTAATTCTGTTAAGTTGCCCTGGCTGGGCTCAAACTTGCAGTCCTCTTTCCTCAGAAAACCATGTATTTGCCTTTATTGCCTTCCCTCCAAAAAGTTTCTGGTAACACAAAGAAAACTAAGAAAACATATACTATCATAAAATTGGACAAAATTTTAGGATCAGTTTAACATCCATCTGTTGAACAAGGCTCTCCTTGCCAGCCTTCTAGAAAGCCATACCAATGAAACAACCTTCAGTAAATGCAACGTGTCAATCCATAGGTTTTCTCATTCAAATACCATATTGAGGATCTTTAATAATCTTTAGTGTAGGGCATTTATAATTTAAATAACCAATGTTGTTTTCATTTATGTTTTGAACTGTGTCCCAGAATTTGGAGCATCATAGAAAGCCATTTTGATTACCTACTTTGAAAAAAAAAGGCTAGTATAATCATATAATAAAATAGAACAAAAGTGGAATAAATCATAGTATATGTATTACTGTTGAATTTGGACCTAAAAGTACTCAATCCCTTCTTAACTCAAGCTTTACCATCCTACCTGAAGCCTGGGATGGTGGATTATTGAGATAATTTCAAAAAGAATTCTAGTTTTATTTAGCTAACAAAATCAAAGCATTTAAAGCACTAAATCTGAATATCCATGTTGGCTTTTTATTTTACAAAATCTCCAACCACCTCTGGCACCTTCTTGTAAGCCATGCCCTGTTAACCATGCTGGACTCAGAGCCATTCGCTTGTATAGTCTCTAACACAGACTGACATTCTGCCCTGTGTCTTGAGCCCACCAGAGCTCAGCCGCACTAAACGTGCATCGCTATAGGAGTTTTATCTACTCAAAGAACACAAAGCAATTAGTTTACTACTAAAAACTCTCAGAAACCTCTTCACAATCAGTAACTGAAAATGACTCAAAAGTAAAAGGACTCCAGCAAGCATGGTGGTGTATGTCTCTAGCCTCAGTCCTCTGCAAGGCTAAGGCAGGAAGGTTGCAAATTCAAACCCAGCCTGTGCTACTTAAAGACTTGGCAAGACCTGTCTCAAAATTAAAAATTTTAAAAAGACTGAGATTGTAACTTAGTGAGAAGGGTGTGGGTTTAATCCCCAGCCCTAAAATGAAATGAAATAAAATACATAAAACAAAATAAATTCTCAGTGATCTTTACGTAACCATTTAAGCCATTTTTCACTGCATTCTCATTGTCTGTACTAATACACAGTATATTAGTCTGTACTAATATACTAATACACAATATATTTTGTAGTATTAGTGCATATATTTCCTTAAATGTGCCAAACTGCTATGACTTTACAACGTCAGGTTCCCAGTCTACAACTTTATCTCCACTATGCCAAATGTATTCACCTGGTGAACTCTTACAAACATACAAATATCAAAGCCACAATGAAGAGTTCCATCACTTCTACAGGTGGATTAAACTGGTCTTTCCTCTAAGCTCCACTGACATCTCTTCAGGGTTATACCATAGTTATTAAATTGCAAGAATATACAATTTCTAAGCTATGACTTCCAGCAAAGCAAAACATTCAAATATGTATCGGCATATACCACTAAAAAGCCTTTAAAAACAAATAGCTCATGCCCACATTATTCTAGTTGGAAGGATTTTTTTGCCACTTAATATAATGTATAATATTATATTCATTCAATAAATGTCTTTTTAAATATGAATAATATTTTATTTCTATATTTGTCTTTTCTCTTTTCAAAAATAAAATGCATGTTATTGTAAGAATTTGTCTATAGAATATAACCTTTAAAATTCTACAGTTAAAGATAGATGCAGTTTGTTTGTGTGTTTTGGTACTGGGGATCGAACTCAAGACTTTCAACTTGCCAGGCAGCTGCTTATGCTGCTGAGCCATCTCCCCAGCCCTTGATGCAGTTTTCTACGCATCAGTTTTTAAAATGGACACTAAGATACCAACAACTGCATGTTCATTGGGTTCTATGCACTGGGAAATGAAGTATTACCAAAGATTACTTTTACCTTGGCAGTTTTTGCCTGACTCCAGAAGACTGCATGATTCTGTGTAGATAAAAACTGGTCTATATCCATGCCTGCAGCTGTGAGCCACACTACCTGTTCAGGTTCAGGGCTCTCACATGGAAATTTTCATCTAAAGCTGACCTGTGCTGATCAAATGTCAAATGACTGCCAAAAACAAACATAAATCTCTGGAAGGGTCAACTTTAAACCTGACCTCAAACAACTGCTGCAGACAAAATTTCAAGAGAAATCAATTATTTACAGTCAAAACTCATGGTCTTGAACAAGAAACAAGCAATTATCCATAATAGTAGTGTAGAGATGAACAGGTGAAGTTTTTGGAGCAGGAGGAGAAAGAGGCATAGAAAGATGAGAGGAGTAAGATGACAGGAAATGCAAAAATCAAAATGGACAAAAGTTATTAGGATTATCGTGATTGTTTAATATATCTAAAACAATTGAATGAAGTAATGCTTGCTATTCCCAGGAATCAAGTGTCCTTGATATTTCATAATATTGTGCAGCAAATACTGTGTCATTTCATTTATTTAAAGTCAACAAATTGTCCATACCAAACTTCATATTGTTTTCTGATGCACTAAATGATCTGCCAAGGGAGCATGTTAGAATTCCCTGGGGTGCCTCTTTTCCTTGTGTTTAATAACCTGGCAAAGGGAATGAGTACAGCATTTGTTGTGTCAGGAGAAGTGATTGTGGACATGTTAGACAGGAGCATCTGAAATACCACCATGTCAAGACAGTATTCTTGAAATATAGTTGGCTTTATAGACTGAGCAGCTGAGATCGAAGCCATAGTTGAGCTTGCCTTTCTGCGGATCACATCATACCTGGCCCCACAGTGGTCTATTTCCAGCCTCCCAGCCTGAGGCCCTCCCGCAAGTTCAGCGGTTCTCATTTTATGTAGCCTTTACACCTTGGCAAATGCCAGACACTGAGGACTCCTCATCACTGGCATTTGGGGCATGCGGAAGATAAGTTATAATACATCAGCCTGGCTAAATTCCCCAACACCATCTGGTGTTGCTGCAGCACCGGTAGATGCCATCGTGTTTTTAAAAAGCAACCTGACTGGCAATGGTGAGTCTTGAGTCATGAAATGTGCGAGCTGGTCACCCAAATAAGTAGCAGAGGAAAATCACATGAAGATTTCATAATTCAGAGCTATTTTTGTTTGATATCACCTCATAAATCACATGGTACTGTGAAACTAAACACACAGCATATAAATACGCATATCGAACTCTTGAGGCTTGCTACAATAGTCATAACACAGTAATTTCCATACAGGATTCTTTTTTACATTTTTATCATTTTGAAAAACTACAGTTTGCGTCTGTCCTTACTGACTAACTTAGAAGTATCTTTCAAGCTTTAACACATTTTCCTGTGTTAAGTATGAAAAGTACTTCATTACTGTCCCCAGTTTGTTGTTCCCACATATTCAGAAATAGTGGAAAATGCTAGATTCAGTATCTTCCAACCCAATAACAATGCCCCTCTTCACTTGGTCTGCACAAGTTTGTGGCTTAATATTCCAGCACTAAAAAAATTCACACAATGGATTAGGGATGGATTCTATAAACAGAGGCCATTGTATTCCATAGTGAGGGTAGTGAAGACAGTTCCTCAACTAGGTAACAGCTGATTTGGAGACAGGGAAAACAAAGAAAAACTGAGAACAGAATGAGTCTTTTTCCCCAAAAAAGAACTGATTTCCAAACAAGCTTTAAAGAAATGTCATAAACAAGTAAGACAGAAAAATAAGCATGCAATCATTCAAAGCAATGAGGTGAGCACAACCGTGCTAAGACAGCGTCCCCCCAATTCATGCAGATTTCCATTAAATGTGGAGTTTGTGGTTGAAAGAACAGAACCAAACGAAGGTAATTTGACTTTTGGCAAGCAAGGCTTCCGTGCAGGTTCACGTTGTGTATTTGCCACTGACAACAGAAAATGATGGAGCTTTTTCATTCTGTAAGCAACCTTAATTTAAGAGAGTGCTAGGAAAAAGAGGGTGAGTTAATAAGGGTGAAACTGACCCAGAGCCCAGCTGAATAACTGTAGACTAGGGAAGTACAAAACAATGGAGGAAGCCCCTCAAAAAAATCTAGATGGTGGGGCCGGGGAGATGGCTCAGTGGAATAAGCGCTTCTCTGGCAAGCGCAAGGGCCTGAGTTCAATCCCTGGTTCCGCAAAAAAAAAAAAAAAAAAAAAAAAAAAAATCTATACGGTCTATTATTTTATCTCAATAAACTTTCAAGGTACTTACCATTTATATGTGAGGTCAACACAAAATTCAAAAAAAATAGAACTATAAATATTTGGAAAAGAAGAAAACATTGTCATCAAGGAAAATAAAAAAATAAGTACCTTGATATAGCACGATTTTAGGGCCAGTGAGATAGCTCAGCAAACCAAAAGCCTGTTTAGGCAAGCACAGGGATCCAGGTTTGATCCTCGACACCACACGCCACATCAGCCTCACCCACCCCTGGGACCAGGCATGGTAGTAGCACATGCCTTAAATCCCAGAGCTGAAGAGGATGAAAACAGGAGGATCAGTGTAAGTCTCATGATAAATGAGACCCTCTACCAACTACATAAAAATATGTATATATATATATGGCACGATTTTTTCGAAAGTGAGTTTTAGCATCAAGCAGTCTTTTTGTGGTTGTAGGAGAGAAAGATGAAAAAGAAAAAAGTAGTAGAAATATGACCACTGCGAACCACAGGCTTGCATCAGCACCTGTCTACCACGGGGCTGCTAGGCAACTCAGAAAAATGATGCCTTCCTGTCATCTAGTCTCCTTTCCACTTCCAGACAAATCCAACTTTTAACTAACACATCTACTTCAAGGGCTTTGTGATCTACACACAGTATTTTCTAATCGCAATGCATCAGAACATTCAGCGATAGTGATTTTAATCAGCTTTTAATCATTTGCTCCTGGACGACATTCCTGGCTCCACATGATGTAAGGCCACGAAAAGTCACCATGTGACGGCAAATTGTAAAGACATGGGCTATGCTGTCCCTTGGAAAAAAGAAATTCAAGATGTTGAACATGAAATGAGGCTTCCCGTCGGGCTTGCTACTGACAGTGAGGATCTTAGTTGACAGCATCTCGATTAGAGAGCTTGAACCCCGCGCTGCAAACTGAAATACAATTGCATTATCACTTAAAGACATTTTAAATAGAAAATTAAAACTTAATAAACCTCTGGCTCACCCATTCCTCTGGAAACATTTTCCTGCTGAAATATTAGATTAAATGGCAGGGAAGCTTTATTGATGTCAAGTCCAGTTAAGTCATAGTTTACTCAAGTAGCTCTCTGATTCAAGCTGTAATTTGTAATCTCTGCCATTGATCTAATCATATGGGCTTATTTACACAGTTTACATCTGATAGTCCTTCGGAGGCATTTGCGTTTTCTCATATTACTCTAATTGAAATACAAATTTAATCGATCCATAGTTTATTAATTTGTTATCTGAATAAACCTGTCATCCACCAAAACTCAAGCTGTGAAGAGTAATAAAATCAGCCTTTTTGTGTTATAAAACAAAAATGCCATTCTAATTTTCAAAACCAATGATATCTAATTTCTAACCTTCATTAAAAGGGGAGAAAGTCTGGCAAGTTCAAGGTCCTGAGTTCAATCCCCAGTACCTTAAAAAAAAAAAAGAAAGAAAGAAAGAAAGAAAGAAAGAAAGGGGAAAAAATCTGCATGACTTTGCTGACCACCTTAATATGAATAAAACCAGGCATATATTTAGAAATCTTTAATTAAATCACTGACGATTACATTTTAGATATGCAAAGAGAGAAGAAAGGAAGAAGCCATTCATTTTTAGTTAACAGAAAACCGAAGTACTTCCTCTTATCTTTACATTGCATTCAACTTTGGCTTTTCCTTACCGGGAGGACGTGGTACTTTGAAATCCAAAGCAAGGTTTTTCATGGTTATGACATTTCCCATGACATTTACTTAAAAAAAAAATCAATCTAGCTTTTAAAGAATTGGAAACAGGGTCATATGAAATGAGGAGACCATAACAAGGCTTCAGCTAACAAAGTAACTTTGATTCTTTTTTTCCAAATAAAAAAAAAAAAAACTTTCTCAGAAGCTTTATCTGAAAATGGATCTGGGCAGTTAGACTTCAAAGGTTAAGGCCATCTGTGAGGCATTTATTAACGGCAGAGTTATCTCCTTCCACATATTTTATTTTAGTCCATCGAGACTTTGAATATAATCAAGTTATATAGCCAATACTGAGCGAAATTTAATTTGGCCCTACACTAATCAGACTAAAATATGCATCAGGAATGAGTTCTAAAAACTCTTCAAAAAGTTTCAAAGCATGAAAACATGACCTTGATAGAGACACAAGGTGCAGCTACAATTTATGCAATGCTTGTAACACATATCTAAACTCTGAAAATGCAGAACAAAGAAACAATTTGTGGATTTTGTTGCTGCGTTTTTTTTCTCCCAATGCAAATTCAGTAGATATAGAGAAAAAAGAAGTATTATATTGATGATAGCCTTGAGGATAGTAGAATGCCTGGCCACTGTATTCAGAACCCTTATTGACCCCAATCAAGTGATTTAAGATTCATTATATAATTGAAGATTTATTACTGTGGTGAGAAAACCCAGTAAAAGGTCCAGCCTTACCTCCTAGTCAAATAAGCTACGTTAAGCAGGGGGGAAAGAAAAACGCTTAAGATGCTCTTAAGCTCAAATTCTAATATCTGCAGTCTGGAAAGCTTATGAACAAAAAGTGTTTCAACTTTAAAAATAGTGTATGTATGCTGTTTGGTGATGCTCAACTAGCTTTATGCTCCAGAGAGTTTTTACAACTATATATTCTACATTGATTCTTGAAGAGCCCAATGTACTCAGGAGTCGGTATGTTTTAAAATCCTTCAGGTCATTCTGTACTTCGGCCAAGTCTGCACTGTGACTCCACAGTGACTTAAATGCAAGCAAGGGCAGCATTTCACTCTGACTCTCCTGCACCCAGCCCCGGTATCTGCCCCCACTCAGGTTCTAAATAATTAATGTTCAAATGAAAGAACAACTGATAGGCTGGGGTGTGTTTCCCCAAATTTCATAGGATAAGACCCAGTAATCCAGAGTATCACTATATTTAGAGACAAGGCCTTTAAAGAGATAATTAGGTGAAAATAGAATTATTAGGCTAAGTCTTAATCCAGAATGATTAATGTTCTTTTAAGAAGAAAAATTTGGACACAAAGACAGCAGAGATCTAGACAGACACTTTCTGCGAGCCAAGACAAGCCTTCCTAGAAACCAACCCAGTCAACACCTTAATCTTGGATTTCAAGCCTTCTCAATTGTGAAAATATAAATTATATTATTTGGCCTACCCAATCTATTTTATTACAAAGGCACTAGCAGACTGATACAGTTAGGGGAAAAAAAATCTCAACCCATGTATTGGAGTTTACTAAAACCCATAAAAGATCCATTATACTGTTTAACTACATTAATCATTTCAGATTAATGCCAGATGTTAATACTTTTCCTAGGGTCACCCAGGAAGATCCAAAGCAAAGGTTTAAATAGACACTTACAAGACTATTAACTCAACCAATGCTACCCAGTCCACCAGAGCACTGAAATGTGTTCTTTCCTATAGTAAATCCAGAATTACAACTGTCTTCTAAAATTGGATTTGTTCTCTAAAACCTGAAGGCAATATGTTTAAGAGCAATATTCTTTTATGACAAATTCATATTTCATCACCTTATATATTCAGATCATTTAAATCACATGATAAATATATTCAATGTTTCATTAAGTTCTAACAGAAATTCAATGTTTCACAGTTTCACAAGTGACATACATGGCAAGCTAGAAAAGCTACAGGAAAGTTTTAATACACGCAATAAAAATTTCCTGCATATTATTGATTTGAAATTTCCCCATCTGTCCCAAAAAGCAAAATACGTTGACAAAAACATTGAACATAATAAATACAAACTACTTTTAAAACAATATTTTTCTCCTTTACAACGAAGATATTTGTGTTGGCATCCTCGTGTTTGTGGACTACTGAACTTGTATCATTTGAGGTGTTACTACAAACTAGGCTTCATGCTGAACATTAATGGACATTTAGTTGCAATAAAATAAGAAGTATTCTCTTCTTACAAAATGAGCCATAAGCGCAACAAAAATAAATATTATGAGGAACTTTATATTTGTAGAAGTAAATAAAAGTACCAAATCCAAACTACTTCTTTTAAATATCTACAGATTTATTCTTACAAACACACTTTAAAGATGCACGTGATATTTACTCAAGTAAAAACTCCTTTTATCCAAAGCTTCCACTTGTAGGAAGCTGCCTGCGTTCAAGTAAGAGCTCAAAACCAACAGAGTCAAAGGCCTGTGAAAGGAGCCCACAAGATGGAGCACTCTGGTGTTCTCAATGAGGAATTCACCTCATCCAATAGCAGGGTTTGCACAAAATAAGGTGCTGCGAAGTGTGGAATACATGAAATGGAAGCATCTCAATTTCTGCTTAGAAGAGAATTTCAGGGGCCGGCCAAATAGCTCAGCAGATTAAAGCATCTGCAAGCAGGCGCAGGGGCCAGGAGTTCGATCTTCTGACCTGCCCTGCCGGCCCTGCACCCAGGGCACAATGAGATGGCAACTGAGACTGTGCATGGTGGCACGCACCTATAATCCCAGCTCTTGGGAGGCTGTAAACAGGCAGATCACTACGAGTCCAATCTAATAGTGAGACCCTGAACACCCTGTCAACTCTTCCTAAAATTAAAAAAAAAAAAAAAAAGGAAAAGAATTTCAGGGCCTTTTTCTTCTCCAGCAACATAAAGTAAGAAAAATGCTGTGACCATCTTGGTGACTTTTCTGGTTCAGCGAGTTTCACAATCTAGAGCTGCAACACACAGTCACAGAGAGATCTGGCCCAGTTCTACAGTGCATCATCCTCAGAGGCTGGAAGAGCAACTTCATTCCTCTGGAGTCAAGCAACACCACTGCTAGCCTAGGAACAAAATCTTGCTGTAAGTTTTCTTACTAAGTAAAAAAACAACCTTACTCTCCCATCCATTATTATGGGATTACAAAGAGTGAAGAAAGAACAGACACCAGCCATTAAGAAGCGATATGCAGGCAGAACCATGAAGACATGTGAAAGAAGGTAAAAGAAGCAATCGCTGAAACAAAAGTTGCTTATGTTCCTTCGAAGTTGGAAAATCTGTGCTTGTATTAGGGTATATGCACCATGCACTCAATCAACCAGGAATAACTTAGTTCCTTCCATAGACACAGCATTAAGAGAGGTTCTACTTGAGATTATAAGTAAAATATCAGAGTCATTCTCTCCTCCTTCTCCTCTTCTTCCTCCTCCTCTTCCTCCTCCTCCTCCTTCTCCTCCTCCTCCTCTTTCTCCTCTCTCATCCCTCTCCTCTTCCATCTCCTTCTCATGCCTGTCTTTCTCAACCCTAGTGAGACTTCCTGCATCATCCAATTTTCAACTGAGCTTGTCTATCAATATGAAGCACGTAACAGTCCAATTATTTAAATATAGACTGGACAAAAATCACAGATTTTTCGTTAATTTTTCTAAGGCAATACAAAAGAAAATATAAAAATGACAATTGTATCAAATTTATTCAATGCAAGAAACAAGTCAGGTTGAAATAACATCTGCCCAAGGAATGGTCAGGCCAGTCAGAACATAAACAAACACACTGTCCACTTGATGCTCAGGGTAAATGCATTTGTTTGTTTGTTTGCTTTAAATGTTGTTTATTTATTTATTTATTTTGTATTTTAGGGAAGGGTCTACAGGGTGTTCAGGGTCTCACTACTAGATAACACTCATAATGATCTGCCTGTTTACAGCCTCCCTAGAGTTAGGATTACAGGCGCACACCACCATGCCCAGTCTCAATTGCTGTCTCAGCGCACCCCGGGGACAGGGCCACCACTGCAGGCCCGGGGATCAAACCCCCGGCCCCTGCACCTGCTTGCAGGCACTTTAATCTGCTGAGCTACTTGGCCAGCCCAGGGTAAGCTGTTAAGTGGTTAAAGCTTTTATGTTAAAAAATTAAATGTAGAATAAATTTTTCATAAATTTATTTATAAACCATTTAAATTTTGTTGGCATAATTATTCAATCTTAGTTTCTTTATTTTTAAAAGATTTGAGCTTTCCAAGGTTTGCTTTTCATGTTTCTAACTATGCAGGATTATTGATTTCAACCTAAATGATGAGTTTGGTCTAGGAAGCACAGAGGTCACAAGCTCAGGATCTGCTCAGGTAGACGGACCCAGACAGCACACAAAGTGGCCCTCCATGGATGTGTTTGAAGGACTCCTGGATTATTCCTATCTTTTTTCTCTTGCTATCAGACTGACAGAAGTTAAGTTTTGTTACTTTGAATATCCTTTTGCCCTGACATCATGCCTTCAATAAAAATACAGATTTAAAACTGGACAACTAGGGCTGGAGAGATAGCTCCGAAGTCTAAGTGTCTGCCTGGCAAGCACAAGGAGCTAAGTTCTATCCTAAATACCACATGCAGTGCTGGCTCCAAAACCAGACATGGTGGCTCACACCCATAATCCCATCACTGGGGAGGCTAAAAACAGGAGAATCACTACAAGTCTAAACTGTGTAGCCAAGGGCCCACCAAATAGCTCAGTGGATTAAAGTGCCTGCAAGCAGGTGCAGGGGCTAGGGATTCGATCCTTAGGCCTGCTATACCAGCTCCACCCCCTGGGGGGCACACTGAACAGGCAATTCAGACTGGGCATGGTGGCGCATGCCTGTAATCCCAGTTCTTAGGAGGCTGTAAACAGGTGGATCACTACGAGTTGGATCTAGTAGTGAGACCCCAACACCATGTAGGCCCTTCCCTAAAATACAAAAAAGAAATTAAAAATATAAAATAAACTGCATAGCCAGACCCTGTATCCAATAAATAAATTTTAAAATGAATAAATAAATCAAACTGGCTTTTTTGTAACTTGTTTGCCTCGAGAGCACAGGTGTAGTGAAAACCACCACTAAATCCAAGCCAATATGGGAAAGAAAAAGACTCACATTAATATCGTCATCATGACACATGGACTCCAGCAAGTCCACCACCACCGGCCATCTGATCTACAAATGTGGTGGCATCGACAAAAGAAACACTGAAAAATTTGAGAAGGAGGCTGCTAAGATGGGGAAGGGTTCCGTCAAGTATGCCTGGGTGTTGGACAAGCTGAAAGCCAAGCGTGAGCGTGGTATCACCATTGCCATCTCCCTGGGGAAATTTGAGACCAGCAAGTATTATGTGACCATCACTGATGCCCCTGGACCCAGAGACTTCATCAAAAACATGATTACAGGCACATCGCAGGCTGACTGTGCTGTCCTGATTGGTGCTGCTGGCGTTGGTGAATTTGAAGCTCGTATCTCCAAGAACAGGCAGACCTGTGAGCATGTCCTTCTGGCTTACACACTAGGTGTGAAACAACTAATTGTTGGTGTTAAAAAAAAAATAGATTCCACAGAGCCACCCTACAGCCAGAAGAGATACGAAGAAATGGTTATGAAAGTCAGCATCTACATTAAGAAAATCAGCTACAACCCTGACACCATAGCTTTTGCGCCAAGTTCTGTTTGGAATGGTGACAACATGCTGGAGCCAAGTGCTAACATGCCTTGTTTCAAAGGATGAAAGGTCACTTACAAAGATGGCAATGCCAGTGGAACCACACTGCTTGAAGCTTTGGATTGCATCCTCCCACCCACTCGCCCCACTGACAAGCCTTTGCGGCTGCCCCTCCAGGATGTCTACAAAATCAGTGGTATTGGCACTGTCCCTGTGGGCCAAGCGGGGACTGGTGTTCTCAAACCCAGCATGGTGGTCACCTTTGCTCCAGTCAATGTCACAACTGAAGTCAAGTCTATTGAAATGTACCATGATGCTTTGAGTGAAGCTCTTCCCAGGGACAAAGTGGGCTTCAACGTCAAAAACGTGCCTGTCAAAGATGTCCGGTGTGGCAGTGTTGCCGGTAACAACAAAAATGACCTACCAATGGAAGCAGCTGGTTTCACTGCTCAGGTGATTATCCTGAACCATCCCAGCCAGATCAGTGCTGGCCGTGCCTCTGTCCTGGACTGTCATACAGCTCGCACTCCTTGCAAGTTTGCTGAGCTGAAAGAAAAGATTGATCACCAGTCTGGTTAGAAGCTGGAAGATGCGCCCAAGTTTCTGAAATCTGGTGATGCTACCATTGTTGACATGGTTCCAGGCAAGCCCTTGTGTGTTGAGAGCTTCTCTGACTGCCCACTTCTGGTTCATTTCACTGTTTGCAATATGAGACAGACAGTTGCTCTGGGTGTCGTCAAAGCTGTGGACAAGAAGGCTGCTGGAGCTGGCAAGGTCACCAAGTTTCTGCCCAGAAAGCTCAGAAGGCTAAATGAATATTATCCCTGACACCTGCCACCCCCGTCTTAATCAGTGGGGGAAGACCGGTCTCAGAACTGTTTCTCCCAATTGGCCATTTAAGTTTAATAGTGATAGACTGATTAATGATAACAATGCATCGTAAAACCAGAAGGAAAAGAAAATGCTTCGTGAACCATTTTTCCGTGTGTGCGGCAGTTTTTAAGTTATTAGTTTTAAAATCAATACTTCTTAATGGAAACAACTTCACCAAAAATCTGTCACAGAATTTTGAGATCCATTAAAACAAAGTTTAATGAGAATAAATAAATAAATAAATAAATAAACTGGACAATGAAACATGCTTAAACTGTATTTTTGAAAGCTTGCCTTGTACGGCTAGGGGGATAGCTCAGCGGTCTAAGCGCCTGCTGGGCAAGTGCAAAGACCTCAGTTCGATCCCTGGTACTGCATGCCGTGCTGGACCCAGAACCCCAGGTGCACAGTGCCAGCCCTGAAAGCAGTGCTGGTGACACACACCTGTAATCCCAGCACTGGGGAGGCTGAGACAGGAAGCTCACTAAGAGTCCGAGCTGCATAGTGAGACCTTGCATCCAGTAAACAAAAAGAAAGAAAAAAATATATAAAAGCTTGCTTTTTAAAGCATTAGTTTTTTCTCAAGAAAGAACAGATGTGATGACAACTACGCTACCTCTTCAGCCTCAGAAAACCTCTTTCTCCCTGTGGCTGGGCTTCCCTTGTAGGTGTGATACCTTTATTCTCCCAACCTGCAGGTTAGAGGAAAGGAATATTTTCAGCTTCTCTGAGCAGCGCCTATCTGGGACATTCACATGGGTGGTGCATTTTACTAGAGTTTTAAAAAGCCAAGGCCATGACCTACTTCCTCTTTATTTCCTGTACTTTAAGGTGGGAGGATTTGTCCTCTTATAAACTGTTCTCCCCAGAACAACCCACTACAAAAAAATGGCTCTGCCATCCAGAGCTCACTCCTGCTCCTCATGCAAGCAAGGTCATGAGCATCCTCCTCATGAGCACGCGAGCCAGTGCTGGGTTCAGGGGATGATTCATGCACCATTCACCCCAGAACCTCAGGCTGGCCCTCCAGCATCCTGAACACTCCCAGAAGGAGAGGAAATGATAAGAAGGGGAGGACAGTGCAGAAGGGGGATGCTGCCATGTGCTTTTCCATGAATTAGTATATACATTGTATTCAAGAACTCTTGAGGGAAATAGATTGATCAGGTTTTCTCCAGATTGAAGAGACACTACTGTGGAATCATTATTAAGAATACCAAAGAGTTGTTGGGAGAAATTTATTATTTAAATGAGATTCCTAATCTTAAAGTCAACCAGATGGTAAAAAAAAAAAAAAAAGAACACTGCTCGTGGAAAACAGTGCATTTAAGTTTGTGCACTTTAATAACTTGTTTTGATACTAACCATTTGCAGTTAAGGTATTTTACACAGTGACTACAACACCAAATGCATTATGTTAAGAAGTGGAAAACCTCAAAATTATGAGATGCGTACAATGACCATATAACATCCCTATAGCTACCATCTTAGTTACTTTTCTTGTGGCTGAGACAACACCCGACACACAAAACTAAAAGAGGAAAGGTTTATTTGGCTCAGTTTGCAGAGGTTTCAGTCCATAATTGGCTGGCTCCAAGGCAAAGTGGCACATGGCAGACAGCACCTCCAAAGAGAAATAGTTCATGGTGGGCAGAAGATAGCCAAAGAAGTGAGCAAGGGACAAGACAAGCCTCTTTCTGTTCCATATACTGTATCCAAGCTACCTGGACTAGGGCGATGCCAAACAAAGCAGTGGACTGAGTTAGCGATCACCCACACTTAATCCTAGCACCCTTAATCCTAGCACCCTTAATCCTAGCACCCTTAATCCTAGCTTTACACCATGAATCAGTCACAACGCCCTAGATCCAGCCTCCTCTGAGAAAGCCCCACCTAACTACCACATGAGCCTTTGGGGGACATCTAAACAACAGATCCTAACAGACACTTACTCCAGACATTTTTTAAGGAAATTCATGACATAATCCCAAACTCAAATTAGAAAATGTCACCTGTATACTTAGAGAATAATTACAATGATTCTAAAAGCATAGTTTACATATAAGTAAAAGTGAGTTATTTCTCTGAGCCTAAAAAAGTGAAGTGCAAAATATTTATGTTAAAACACTGAGCTTTGTTAAACTCACTGCTAAACAGGTTTCTCATCACTGCGAGCCCAGTTCAAAGCCATCATAAAACCTGTTGCAAAGGTTCTTTCTGCTACTATGAAACAAACGCTAGGTGTTCTCAAACTACCTTGGGGAAAATCCTACACGCACCTGTTTTGGAATTTGCAGAGAATAATATAAAAGAAAGTCAGCAGGTGGAACCTGGACTCAGGAACTCTTGAAGCTCTCTTTAGAGTTCCCTTCCATGCATCATATAAGTACTTAGTTTCATGATTAGCTTCATTTTTGTCATTTAAGGAGACTATGAACCCACCATTATTAGCCCCCTAGTTTACTTCCTGGTCTGTTTGTTCAGTGGAATATTTTCCTATATTTTCAGTGGGAGAAATTGCTTAGCCGCCACACACTTCTCAAGTGCTTAGGTTGGTCCTGCCCATTTTCACTTTCTCTCATGTAGCCCAACATACCACAGCCTAAAACTAAATCCGAACACTTCATTTTGTTCACAATGAGTCCCAACTTTTCGGACTGCTTTGGTTGACGTCTCACAGGAATATTATGGGATGTCACAGGTCACCGTCTACTCTGAACCCAAAACATGCTTTCCTGCATTCTGTTGTTATATGCACTAACTATAAAATTCCAATTCCTAGAAACCATTCACGCATCTGCACCTTGACCAGAAGCCACCCCCATGCAGACTTCCACACAAGTCATCCAGGCAAAACTTTGTTCCCTAATCACCCGCAGCGTATTCCACTGGACTAAACTGTTGCCTGGTTGAATTCTGGTACCAGACACGATGCGTACCAGCAAGGACATGAATGTTCTCTTATGGGTACATTCCTGCATGCTACATACTGCCCTATCACAACTGATGTCTTCTTTCTCACCACAAATACATGTAATCTATAGAAACAACCAATAATATGGTACAAAGAGCATTGTTCACATAACAAAAATGCAGAAACTAAAAGTTTCTGGATTTGCACTAACTATTCAAAATAGAATTAATGTTTAGTGGATATTCATGAATACATGCTAGGCAAGCTCTCCTGCCACTGAACTATATCCTGGCCCTAAATTTCATCTTGTTTTTAGGGTACTGAGGATGGAACTCAGGACCTTATGCTTGCTACTCAGACACTTATACCACTGAGCTATCTCCCCTGCCTGGACATGGCTCTGATACATGCTAAAATTTTTTCACTCATTATTAACTTTATTGAAAATCAATAATAATTACATAGCAAATTAAAAGTTATACACAAATATTGAAATGTGAAAGATGTAAGATGTAGACAGTGAATTTCAGAAAAATATTTCTGAAATGAATACATAACATGAGATTAATAATAGACTGTACATGGTAAAAAAATATTTACAAACTTAAAATGAATATAACAACAAAAATTGTCTAAAATAAACATGAAAAGGAGTTTACAGATCAGTCATATAATAGTTCACTCTGTGCCAAAATCAAGAAACTTATATTCATATAATTAGAATTCTATAATGGAATAGGCAATAAATATGTAAAGATTTAAAATGTCTGAATTTAGTTAAAATTATAGCACCACATTTCCAAAAAAAGTAAACCTTTTGCACAAGAAATATGAATAAAATCATACCAAGATACACAAAAATGAAACTATCCAAAACTAACTTAAAGAAAAAAATCATTAAAGCATATACATAGAAAAATATTAGCTATGGAAGAACAAAATGAAATAGCATCTTAATCCACATGAGAAAAAAAAAAAAGAGCAAGTGGGTAAGAAACTAGACTTCATTATTCAAAGGACTGAAAAAAAAAGATCTGTCTTCATTGAATTTTATAGTTAGCAAACATACCTTTAAAAACTAAAAGTAAAATATTTTCCACATACTAAAATTTTTGTTTCACTTTTTAGTGTATCTAATTGTTGAAAATAAGAAAAAGATTTTGTTCAGTTCCTTCACCATATTTCACAAATAAAAAGGAAAGAAAAGATTTAAATAATTCTAAAAACCAGACCTAACCGATATCTATGGGACACTATAAAACATAAGCCAAGTGTGCATTCTCAAATTTCAGGGAATATTCTCCAGTTTATACTGTATGTAAGACATAAATCCATTAGTGGTTAAACTGTACAACTATATTCTCTGTCTACAAAGAAATTAAATTAAGCATTAATAATGAACACAAATATGTGAAGCCTACAGATATGCTAAAGTTAAAAAATTCTGACATAACAAATGGGTCAAAGAAAAAGTCATAAAATATACTGGCAAGCATTTTGATATGAATAAAATTAAAAACAATGTGCTGAAATTTATGAGATGAACCTAAAGCAGACCTTAGAGGAAAACTTACAGATTTAATGCATTTTTTAAAATTGCAAATCAACAACCTAAATTTCTATCATAAGAGTTAAAAAAAAAAGAAGAGCAAATTAAGCCCAAAGGAGGCAAAAAAAAAAATAAAAACTAACATTAGAGTAGAAAATAATTGGAGAGTAGTGAAACAAAAAATAAAAGCAGGGGCCGGGGAGATGGCTCAGTGGAATAAGCGCTTCCCTGGCAAGCGCAAGGACCTGAGTTCAATCCCCGGTTCCACCAAAAAAAAAAAAAAAAAAATAAATAAATAAATAAATAAATAAATGTGATAAAACTAAAAGCTGGTTCTTTTAAAGATCAACAACTTAGGAAGCCTTATCAATACTTAAAAAACAAGAAGGAAAAGGACAAAAAGGAAGAGGAGAAAGAGTAGCAGGAGGATGAAAAGGAGGAGAAAAGGAAAGGAAAGAAAAAAGTTAAACAATGTAGAGTGAAATTACTAGACTCGGAAATGAGAGGACATCATACTATCTTTACAGAAATAAAAAAGAATACAAGGAAATATTATAAATAACGATATACAAACAAATTCAATAATTTAACTAAAATAGGCAAACACTAGACTGAATAAGAAAAATTAGAAACTCTCAGTAGGCCTATAAAAACTAAAAAGATTAGAATAATTTAACCACCCATCCAAAAAAAGCATAACCAGGCTGGTAAGATAGACAAGCACAGGGACCGTGGTTCGATCCCCGGCACCACATGCTGTGCCAGCCCTGCCCCCAAGGTGGGCTGAGTCTGACAGAGATCTGGTGTAGTGGCATATGCCTGGGATCCCAGCGCTGGGGAAGCTGAAAGCAGGAGAATTACCATGAGTCCAAGCTGCATAGTGAGACCCTGAAACAACCAAAACACATTAAAAAAATCACAACCCAGTTGGTTTTACCTATGAATCATACCAAATAGTTGAAAATTAATAACATTTTTTCAGAGACTAGTCCCCAAAAAAGAGAACTATTTTCCCAAGTCATTCTATGAGATTAATAATCTCTGATACCAAAACCATTAAAAGGCATTTTAAAAATACTGTATATTAAAATATCTTATGAAAATAGACCAAAATCCCTCCCCAACATACTGACAAGCTGATTGAATAACATATAAAAGGATTATTATTCATGACCAAGGTACTACAATCTATTTGGAAAATTAAAGGGTACGGAACAGTCTGAGAAATCCATGGGGAAAAAGTTGAAAGGGTCATATTTCTTGACTACAAAATTTGTTAGAGTTATCATAATTGAGACAGTGCAGGATTAGCATAAATTCAGCATATATAGATAAAGATGAGAACAGATTACAGAGCTAAACCCTCAAATATATGATCAACTGATTTTGACAATGACCTCAAGAAAATTCAATAGTGAAAATAATCACCTTTTCAATAAATAGTTCAAGAACTATACAGCCACATACAAAAAAAAATTGAAGTTCTAACTTACCCTAACACAAAAATTAATGTAAATATACAAAATTTGCAGATTTGGGGAGCCAGAATTTGGAAGCCTGAGGTAGGAGGATCAGCTGTTTATTGTACTTCTAATATGCTAGAAGTAAATGCTCTCTCTTGTTTACTTAAAGGTGGAGTGCTTGAATTTTTGAATGATGTTCTTTTGATGTACAATTCTACTTTGGCAGGTTTGTGTTTGTCAGGAAGCCATAAAGATACTGCAGCACTACATTGGCCAAGCAATGGCCGTGACTCATCCACATGGCTGCACTGACAAAGGTTCTACAATCTGAGGTACAGGATCTCAGGATAAATCCTGAGGACATTTCACTGACCTTCTCAGACCAAAAAGCTACAACTCTTATTGCACAGGTCCTGCTTTACCTTGGTCTTAACCATCCAGTAGAAAAATATCAAGACGAAATATAGGAAAGAAAGCCATGCTGTTAGGTTGAGCCGTGGGGGACTTGAGTCAATAATTTCTGACATTGCCAGTTAAACAGAAGACCCAATGCTATTATGGGCTACTGGACTCTTTTAGAATATTTTGCTGAGTTTACACACCTATAATATTCAATAACGGAACTTAGAACAAATGGGGTATACAGACGAATGTCCATTTTGTATCTGTGTATTCAAAGTGGTTAGGATAGATATATAGTTGCATTCTCTTAATGAATAGAATGATTTGTTCTAATGGTGTTTGTATATAGGATCTCAAGTCCGCATCTTGTACAGCAATTAACCACTAAGAAGAATATATGCAGTGTGTTATTTGTTGAAACTGTACTTCCAATTTGATTTGAAACTGTCTCATTGCTGTTTATCAATAAAATTTTGAAAAAAAATAAAATAAAATAAAAATTCAAAAAAAAAATAATAATAATAAAAAAAAGATATTGCAGCACTGACTTCTTTATTCCAGCCGGCTAAAATATGAACAATAAGTCTTCCTTTTACTACCTTTCAGTAGTTCTCTGAACATTTTTTTTTTGTTTGTTTGTTTTGCGGAACCAGGGATTGAATTCAGGTCCTTGCGCTTGCCAGGGAAGCGCTTACTCCACTGAGCCATCTCCCCAGCCCCTCTCTGAACGTTTTTAACAGCTCCTTTTCATCCCTATCCATCATCAGTTTGAATACAGTGTCCCTAGCTGGGCTTCCTTTGCCCATTTGCAGTTCACTCAGCTTCTTTGAACCTGAGCCTTTCTTGAAAAGTTCACAACCACTATCCCTTTAAATATTGTTTCTGGTATTCTGTCCCTTTTCTATTACTCTAGTTTTCCCATGTTGATACAGTTTTGTGTCCCAAATACCTCTTATACCTTTATACTCTGTTTATTATTTTTCTGCTTCATTATGGATGTTTCCTATTCACCTTTCTTGATTTCACTAAAACTGTGTTCTGCTCTCCAGAATGTCAATTAAGCTTAATGCATTTTTATCCTCAGCACTAGTGAAATTCTCACCTGAGTCTCTTTGATGATATTAAATTCAGTGTTCAAATCTCTGTCTACTACATTGATCTTTATTTTGTTTCAGATATTATTTCCATTGTATTTCAAGATGCCTATCTGTTAACCCCATGATGTAAGTGATCTGTATGTCTGCTTCTACTGTCTATTTTCTTCTTTCTTGTCCCTTTGTCTTTTGAGTTTTCATTTATATATAAAGAACAGAGGAAACAATAGAATGGGGAAACAACAAGTAGAACAGGACAAAATATTTTCAAACTATCATGTAACAATGGATTAATATTCAGAATATAAAAGACAATTTAAAATAATGAAAAGGAATAATTTGTTTAAAAATGGGCAGTAGATCTAAATAGACATTTTATGGGGAAATGCTCAACATCACTAATCATCAGGGAAATGAAATTCAAAGCCATAATGAGCTGTCACTTCAGACCAGTTTGAATGACTATTAGCAAAAGCAAAAACTAACAAATGCTGGTGTGAATGTAGAGAAAGAACTGGTACTCACTGTTGGCGGGACTATAAATAAGTACAGTCTTTAATTATTTATTTAGTCTTTAATTACATAGTCCTCAAAATATCTAAAAGTAGAGTTATCATGTGATACAACAATCCCAAGAGAAATAAAATCAGCTTGCTAAAGAGATGTCTACACTCTTCCGTTTATGGCACCCATACTCAAAATAGCCAAGATAAGGAATCAATGTAAGTGTCTATCAATGAATTAATGGATAAAGATGTTATATCTTTATGCAATGAGACAGTGCTCAATCATAAAAATGAATGAAGTTTTGTCATTCATGACAACATGGATCAAGCCGAAAGATATCAGCAGAAGTAAAATAAGCCAGACCCAGAAAAATCATATTCTCATCTGTGGACCATAAAAGTTGATTTTCTAAAAGCAAAGAGAACTGTGGTAAATACAGACTACAACAGATAAATAAGAGAGTAGATGGACTGGGAAAGGTTTGATAACTGCTACAAAATCAGGGTTGAATAAGCAAAATTAGTTCTTTTGCTATACATCACAGTAGAATGACAAGAATTAATATTAATATATATTTCAAATTTGTTAGAAAAGAAGATTTTTTAAAAATGATTAATATTTAGGATGATAGATATGTCAGTTACTCTAATTTGATTAATATACTTTGATTCTGCTGAAGTATCACCCAATAACTACGTGGAATCACTGTGTATCAATCAACAATAACCGAGGCTGAAGTTGAAAATCCTAACCACAGGTGAAATTCATGCATGCTGCTAGAAGACAGGTAGTTTGAAGTGCTAAATACTAAACTCACCAACAAATCTAATTGGGCTAGAGACTCTTTGTTTTCTGTATCATCCAATAAATCTTTGTATTTCTATTTCTTTCTTTTTTTTCTTTTTTTTTTTTTTTTTTTGGTGGAACCGGGGATTGAACTCAGGCCCTTGCGCTTGCCACACAAGCGCTTATTCTACTGAGCCATCTCCTGGCCCATCCAATAAATCTTTGGATTTGAACATCAAAAGACAAGACCTGCAGCAATTTGGTTTTAAGCCTCTTCCTCAAAGGCATATTTCCCTTTAGCAACAAGATAGTGTATTAGATTTCTCTTTGCCTTTTTATCCCAAGCTAAACTTAACTATGCAAATATTACAGTGCTTTATCCTTAACTCATTAAACTCTCACACACCAACCTGGACATTATTGTTATGATTTATTTTGTAAATATGAAATCAAGAAATTCAGAATGTATACACACATATGTACCCACATGAATACATACATACATACTCAGCTAGTGTTGCCATAGCGGAGCGTGTGTTCTTCTACCAATCTACATTGTAATGGTTTGCTGTACCAAAGTATCTCTATGATTTTTGCCTTTGTTTTCTCAAAAGTTCAGCTGAAAAAGCTTTAGTTATTAAATCACATATTCTTCTTAATAAAAGTTTTATTACTTTGAGTTTGAGGTATTTTTTCTTTCTCATATAACCACTATTTTACAATGGGATTTGAATGTGATTTTATATATAACAGAGTTTCAGGGTATTCTAACTCCTGGATAGCCTTTGATCTATAATGCATAAAAAATTGTCTCCAATCTTCAATCATCACTTTCAATTTTGCTTTAATCTCTGTACTTCATCTTCCATATCTGAATGATAATTCTTTGTTAAAAATGTATAACGTGAGATTGCCAGAGGCCAAATGATCTCAATCTCCCCATACTTCAGAATTGCTGTCTCCAAATATCCGTCTACTATAGCAGTTCATCATCTGCCTTCCTGTAAGTGACAAAAGGAAAACCACGGGGCCTTTTTAATGAGTGATTTGAGGAAAAAATACGTGACAATGGCTCTGCTGGGCTGTTCTGAGTAGGCACCATGTGTCAGCCTAGGGCATGTACATAATAAACAACACAGAGCAAGAGGAAGCACTTATTAAGTATTTGTCTATTTGCTAGATATTACGTTTGACTTTTACTAAACATTTGTCCCAGCCATATTTTTGCAAAGAAGGAAACAGAGCCCAGGAAGTTAACATCCCTTATGTCACAAAGAAACTGGAAGTCACAGTACTGAGCTCAACACCCAATATCTACATTGAGGCCTTAAGCATGAAGCTAAGATTACTGATTTTCTAGTCTCTGTATACAGTAGTGCCTCCGTTTACAAGCTTGATTTGTTTTCAGGTCTGAAGATGGCTATGTTTATGTCCATGCTGGGAAGATGACCGTGACCGTATTTGTCACTGGATGTAGAACAGAAGCCAAAATGTTGCCCAATGCTTTTGTTCACCAAATTAATTGTTTACTTGTTTGATTGTATCACTGAACGCATAAGGTTCATATAAAATTACTGGGGAAAGATAATTAAATAAAAGCTAAACAAAATCCAGTTCTTTTGTGAATTACAAATAGTAACTATAACCTTTCTTTTATTTTAACAACCGCATTCTCTCTTACTAAACCTTACTGGCTAAAGGAGATTTGCTTAAATATAAAAAAAAGACAAATTCACCCCTAAAATGATTTGCAGAAAGCAGGAGTTATAAATAACGTATCAGTCTATAGGTGCTGACTGGGAACTGGAATCTACTGACATATTTAATTTTATCAAAATAAAATTTTAAAATGTCTTAATATTTTGAAAATAAAATTTATACAGTCCTTCTTTTATTTTTTTTTTTTTCCAGAACCGGGGATTGAACTCAGGCTCTTGTGCTTGCCAGGCAAGCACTTATTCTACTGAGTCATCTCCCTACAGTCCTTCATTTTAAGAAACTCTTCCTTCACTTAGGCTGCAGCTACAACCAATTTGCAGATTTTCTCAGAAGAACAATCCAAAGAGTAAAACTAGAGTAAAGTCTCTCTTTTTGAAAGCAAAACTTCAGCTAACTTCAGTTGAGGTAATAAGCCTAAGGAAAAAGCATTTTTTCTGTCAGGTATCTCTTCACCAAGCAATTAACTTATTACAGATAGTCTATCTGAGCCTAGAGGCTAGTGTAGTCATAAATAAATCGTGATAATTAAATCACTCTTTAAAATGTAAGTGAACCAGGATGATCTTCGAGGCTCTCGGGTCCTTTCCAAAGTAAAACCTCGGGGCTGGGGGGATGGCTCAGTGGAATAAGCGCTTCCCTGGCAAGCAAAAGCACCTGAGTTCAATCCCCGGTTCCAGGACCAAAAAAAAAGTAAAACCTCCACCCTGGCACACAGCAGAGAAGGGCAGGTAGTGAGCAGTAAGCAAAGATGTTTTTAATGAATGGATGAATCACTACCACAGAAGACAAAACTGTTACAAAGCTGAAGCTACTCGAATAAATTATAATCAGGGAAATAGCACAAATGATTTCCTAAGAGGTTCCTCACTAGTAATAAGGACACATAATGGTGAAAATTAATCATCCTTTTCAAACTTATGAAATCAAAAGAGATAAAAAGGTTACTGGATGATAAGGCTGCCAGGTTACAAGAGGAAATTCCATTTAGTTCCTGCGAAAGTAAAAACTAATGTAATTTCCTTTTCATTTACTTTAGGTAACATAATATTCTATTTAAAACTAATACCACATTTTAAAAGTCTATTACCAAAATTTTCATAAATAATATGGTTATTGTTTCTACCTTTTCTTTTTTTTTCCTCATATATTGCTAATTTTTTTTCTTCTTTTATTTTTTTCTCCTTTTATTTTTAAATTAATTTTATTGAGAAAGAAATAGCAATGAGGGGCCGGGGAGATGGCTCAGTGGAATAAGCGCTTCCCTGGCAAGCGCAAGGGCCTGAGTTCAATCCCTGGTTCCAGAAAAAAGAAAAGAAAAGAAATAGCAATGAGACAGTTTCAAAACAGGTTAGTAGGGGGCTGGAGAGATGGCTCAGTGGTCTAAAGCACCTACTTAGAACAAGCTTGGCAAGGCATCAGGGACAGCGGTTCAATCCCCCAGCACCACATGGAAGCCAGCCCCACCCCCTGGTGGGCTGAGCTGGCCACACACACACACACACACACACCTCTCTCTCTCTCTCTCTCTCTCTCTCTCTCTCTCTCTCAAATAAATAAAAATAAAAAAAACAGGTTAGTAGGAGAGTTACAATAATTAATACATTGCATATTGTTGTCTTCATAGTAGTTATTCATAGTATAAGATGCAGACATGTTATCTTGGCTAAACACTATCAGTACAAATCTTTCTTCACATTGAACTAAGAATGCAGCTGTATATCTAACCTAACTATTCTGTATATATACACACATTTATATATTTTTTCACTACAAAATGGTCCTTCATTTCTATCCCCCTTTTTTGTTTACTTTTGTCAGAGATGGGTTTCCATTGCCATTCACACGGTGTAAGTGCGTGAATTCAGCAGAATAATCCAATATAGTCCAGTAGTCCATAATAGTAGTGGATTATCCGCAGAACTGGCAATGTCAGAAGTTGCTGGCTTGAACCTTTTATAGGTCAGGATATTAATATGGCTACTTTTAATACCTCGTGTTTATACTTTTCTTAGTGAAATTAAAGAAATAAAAGGAAAAATACATGAAGAGAATCAGAGCTGACAGTGATGGATGAAATGAGTGATTTGCCACTAGCACCTGCATCTCCTACTCTGCTAAAGTACCCTACACCTTTTACCCTTCACTGACATCATGTGACAAGAACGGCACTGGCAACAGTTTAAGTCCTCTTAAACCAAGGATCTAATCTCTTGGGATCATCAATCAACAGTTGCCCACCATAGCATGGGAAAGAAAAGAAACACAGCCTTAGAAATAAACAGTGGGAAAGGGGTAATCTGATTAATTTTTCAAATATTTTAGTCTCCTGTGATCAAATATAAGAAAAGCAAGTTTCAAACCATGTCCATTTTTAAAAATCGTAATGGCAAAAGGCGGTGCAGGGCTACAGGATAAATCCTGAGAGTACTTGGCTGACCTTATCAGATACAAAAGTTACATTTCTTGGTATATAGGTCTTGCTATATCTTGGTCTTAACCATCCTGCAGAAAAGTATAAAAACGAGGTATATGAAGTAAATCCATATGAATACGATGAGCTGTAAAAGGCTCAAGTCAATAACTTCTGAGGGTAACCCACTAATATTATAGACTGCTGGACAGTGCTAGATTGTTTAGTTGAATTCAAACACCTACAGTATTTAGATGCCAAAAGAATATTCACCTCTGGTGCCTGCTTCGGCAGCACATATACTAAAATTGGAACGATAGAATATTCACCTCTGACAGGACCAAAAAAAATAAAAATTTAAATTTAAATTTAAAAAAAAAGATACAAAGGAAAGATCATTTTGTATTTATATATACAAAATAGGATAAATTTACAGCCACTTTCGCTTAACTCAATGAGAAGAAAGAGGTGTACTAACAGTGTTGGGACAGAATATTCTGTCTGCTTCTTGTACTATGGATAACCACCAAGAAGATAACAATGTACAGTGTACTGACTATCAAAACTGTCCTATTAATCAGCTGTGAAACTGTCTCATTCATATTTATTTCTCAATAAAAAAATACATATATAAAAAAATCGTAATTGCATTGTTCTGAATTAAAATGACTAGACTGCTAGGGCAACTATGACCAAGACAATGACTTAGGAATAATTAGCCACAGTTTTTTAGTACACATTTTTAATACACATTTTAACATTTTAATACACATATGATTTTAAATATATATGTCAAGCTTTTTATTCTAGATATTTACTACTTGCGCTTGACAACAGAAAAGGAAGCACTCTGTGGTTTTGCGAAGCTCTTTCTCATACATTCTTAAGTGTGGTTTATGTGATCCTCTAAGACGGTGGGGGACTTGGCATTATTTTCATCTTACAGAATGAATCAGGAGCTTAGCAGTGTTAAGATCGTTGCTCCAGATCACTTAGGTCATGGCAAAAGGTCTCAAAGAATATCCGGCTCGTCCAATTCTCTTCCCACTGGACCCAGAGGAACAAAACTGCCTCTTATTTTAATCTCTTATCCCAATCTTAGTAATAGGATTCCTCTGAATTAAGAATTGAAAAATTCTACTCATCAGTAGGTCATCTAATTCAAACTGCTCAATTTGGATATGAAAATCTAAAATATATTCACCAAAACACATGTTTAACTTTATATACATAGATAGAGTAAGGGGGGAAATATGTTTATATTGTTCATTTGGAATCTATTAAATTAGTTTTCATCAAACATTGACAGATTCAATAAACTAGCATGCCACAGTGATATAATGGTTTTTTATTGTTTTTTAATGTATTTAGTACAGGGTCTATAGGGTCTCACTATACAGATCAGACTCGTAGTGATCCTTCTGTTTTCAGCCTCCCAAGTACAGGGATTACAGGTGCGCGCCACCACGTCCAGTCTCATTCGCTGGCTTAGCTCGCCCAGGGCAGGGCTGGCATGGCATGCCAGGGATCCACTGAGCTATCTGGCCGGCCCTGTTTTTTAAACTATGTGTTGACATTGGCTTTTGTCAGCAGCTCTTCTATGTGAAGTTGTCCATACTCATTAACTTGAAGTTCCTCTAGAACCACAGCATAGCTGAGTTCTTTACTCTGGATCTCATTAGACTTGAAGAACAGAATGTTCTTCCTGCTTCACTCTGATTGCTGTTAGATTCTGTTGCCTGATGCTGAAGGACTAAAACCCATTGTTCTCACTAGCTGTCAGTGTAGAGTCATTCTCAGCTCCTAGCGGCTGCTCTCGAATGACAGCCATGTGACCTCGTCTCTGTATGGCAGTTTCTTACTTCAAAGCCAACAGCAGAATCTCTCTTGATTTCAGTGTCCCTAAATTTTCTGTTACCTGCTCACTAGACTTTCTTAGAGGGCTGCCCTAAAGACGGTCTTCCTTTTGATTAATTTAAACTCCACCGATGAGAAGTCTGAGGTGCATCTGCAGAATCCTTTCACTTGTAGTATAGAATATAAACCAGTCACAGAAATGATGTCCTTTCCTATTAACTGACCTCACTCATGCTGAAGGGAAAGAAATTATTAGCGTGCATTTTCACAGCACTAGGAAACCTGGGGCCAACTCAGAATTCTTTGCACCACACATACACCATATTATAAATCATACTATTTCCAGTCATAGTTTCAAACACTAAGCAGTAAACTTTTTTCATTGTCATTATTCATTCGTTATCTTTTAATGAGAATGTCAAACTTCTCAAGTAAGAGGAATTAGTAATTACGAGGATTCCATCTATGCAGCATGCATGTAGCTTGTGGCATCCGATTTTTATTCTGTGACATATCTTCATAGAAGGGCTAAGGCAAAAAACATATCAACTTTTGCCCTGTCCTTTCACTCTCCAAGCTACCGAGAAGGAGCATTAGGCGACTTGTACATGAATACTGTATTCTCTAATAAGCCACTGACATGTTGGGGCATTGAGGACAACTAAGCTACCAGCTGTTGGTAAGTGGGCTCTTAGCAAGGGCTGGACTTTTGGAACTTATGTGACTATGACTCAACCAAGGTCAAACTCCGTCTCTGGCATCCTACAACTAAAGGGACACAGTTGTACAAGATTGCAACTCCACCTCATTTCCCGTGTGCCCGCTGCTGCTTCCTAAATTCCTCAAGCGCCAATGGAGAGGCTTCTAACCCCTGATAGGAGCCAACTTTGACAGGGCAACATTATTACAGCCAAAGACTCAGGCAACTGGGAGACAAGAGAACCTAACAATTAACAAAATCCTTCAGAAATGCCAGACCTAATGAAACCCATTTAAGAATAAAGTTCAAATATTCTATCATACCTATTGTAATTATAAGATAACACCTATATAATTAATACCTACTACATAATATAAAGGCAGTAATTATAATCACTTTAAAGATTGTCCCTGGTAAAATTTTCATATTTACCTATGAAAATTATTTACCAATTTACCTCATAATCACTATTTGTGCCTCCTCCTCCTCCTTATATCAATAGAAAAGCATTCACATGGCAAACAAGAAGCAAAAATTTTTCTGCAAGTTTATATTCCATTATCTATCAGTCCATTCTAGTTCTCAAAGTCTTTGATTCTACATTCCTCTGACATATAAGAATTACATCAGAGTTCACTGGTTCTGAGCTAACTTGATGATATAATTGAAACCACTTTACAATAATTTACATTGAAAATAATAACTACAATACGAACCATTTCTGTTTCCATATTTTGGTTTATAAAACACAAGGTCCACCTGTCCATATTTCCCAACTACTTCAGAAACAAAAACAATGGAGAAGGTGGTTGGAAAGATATTACATTCTTCTGGAATCCATCTCCTGCATTTCATAGTGTCGTAAACCCAGCTTTCTTTATCAGAAAGATAATTGGCTGATAACTGCCTTCTTCCTTAGACTCCACCATGACCTACTCCCTCAGAGACGTAAATATTTTAAATTAAGACTTAGGAGGAGATAAAACAAAATTAATTTTCAACAGGAAGTTCATCATAGTGAAATATGTTCAAAAGAAGCAAAAAAAAAAAAAACACAAAGCCACAACTGCATCATTCGACATGTTATTTGAATGTTTAATCATTTCCAAAGCTTTGGAGTCCAAGTAAACATCAAAATCTGCTCCTTATTCTAGTCTTGCACCATTATCCTTATGAATAAATTTCCTACACCGAAGATTCATTTTTACTCTTCACTGAGCATCAGTGAGTAGTCTCAACACACAGTCTGTATCAAAACATTACCATTTCCTCTTCATCTTTGGAATACCCTTTTACCCCTCCCAAATGAAAAAGTCATAATGATCACACTTTCTTCAATACGGCTTTTGACTGAGATTAGGTTAAATATCATTTTCAAATCTTTAATATTTCATTTTCAAATTGTCTATTTAATCAGAGAACATACACAATGGCATACCTGAATATTCTAGATTGTTAACTAAACTTGACCATAATTCTTAAATTTTGTGGATAAATATTGTCAAATGAATTCAGATATATAGAACTAGTTTTTCAATGTTCTAGAACATAATTAGATGACTATCTGAATCGCTCTCCGAGTGCTTGGACATGCAGATTTTCTTAGTAAATATAAAACAAAGTAGTAAGAAGCCTATTTTATCTTTACCGATTCTTACTCTGAGACAGCTGAAATGTTAACCATAGCATTGTACAGCTTTAAATATTTCACATTTAGAAACAAATGCATTTCTCTGAAAGAGTACATGTGTTGTATCTAAACAATAATTATTTGGGGTCCACAGTCATCAATAAGCAGCACAAATGTCTGCCTGGCAAGTACAAGGCCCTGAGTTCAATTTCTGGTACAAAAAAAAAAAAAAACCAAAAAAACCAATTAAACAAGCCGGCAATTGGAAGTTAAAAAACCCCCCCCCAAAAAAAAAATTTTTTCCTGTTCTTCTCTTGATATTTATTAAAACATGTCTTTCAAGTTGCAGGCAAAATTCAGTCTATATCCAGTAGGCATCCACCAAAATGTGGTTATTTACATTAGATATATTCAAAAGAAATCCCCCCTTGCAGTGGTCAACAGGGTTCACTATGTTTCACAGAATTCACTGTGGTTTGGTACATGGGTGCTCATTATCTTTTCATTTGTCTGAATAAACACCTATTATCTGACTTGCTGAAAAGATAGCAAAAAAGGAAACATTTGGAGAAAATAAATCAAAACCGCACTAGTTCCTCCAAGCTGATGATAGCTGAAAGAGCAGAAAGCACAGTGACCAAGAACAGCCTGCTTGCTGCCTGCCCTGTGTAACCTCCAGGGAAACAAGATAAAACCAGAAGCAGCAGAGAGCTGTACTCGACGGAGGCGAAGCAACTGCAACAGAAGCCACCTCACTGGCAGCCCCGAGACAAAGCCGCCCATGCAGGGCCAGCATTGGAGTAAGGTGAGTGGGACGCTGGCCCCCAGCACAAAGGCAAGACTCATGCAGCCTCGATTTATGAGGCTGCTCCTGCTAAACATTATTATAAGTCCTGCCTCGCAAACAGTTTCTTATCCCAGAAGGCTAAACGAGTTTACATTTGTAAGTCAAACCACAATAAATATCACTAAGGAACTGCAAATAAATTGCTATGGTGCTCAAGAAAGGGTAGATTCCTTCTATGGGAATTACACTGAGGGATCTCATTACTAGTGCTATCCCCTACACAGCTCCAGGATCCAAATTCCTCAGGACACAGTAGGATTGTTTGCTTGGTTCCCCTCTGTCTGCTGTGGCCCAGGGACTATTTCTTAGCACTCAGTTACAAGGAAATAGTGATATTATTCATTTTCAAGCCACGTCATTTAATCACTAACGCAAGGTTCCTCAAAGAGATGTTAGCCCTCTGGATTAGTAAGAAGCGATTTTGAAACAGTAATCTTGGAAGTTCTATAATTAATAGGTTATTTCTTTTGCCCTAGAATGCAAATGTAGCACCAGCAGCAAATACAGCTTGGAACCACTAACACTGTCTGGTTTCATTTTACTGTGGCATAAAGTGATCTATTCTGATGCAGATGAAATGTAACTTAAATGTTTAAAACCAGTTTTTGAACTGTTTGTGAAAAGAAGGTTTTCAGTTGCATTCAAAATGTCCACCTGCATGTGAATTTCAGATACATAATTTTTCAGAAAATAATTAGTACATGCACAATCGTATTCTCAGGTACATACTCTGAAGGTGTGCTTTAAGAGATAAATTGGGGGGAACACAATTTAGCCCATATTACAGGATAATGGAACAGCTTTCCAGAAGCCGACTCTACTACCATTTCACCAACATACGGTCTCTTCATTTCATCATTCTATACAAACTATAAAGCTACAAACTACTTTGTGTCTTAATCATTCACACAAGGCATTTATTGGCTGTCACATATTTGCAGGCTTTCTGCCAACTAACTACCCAGGAGACAAGAGTATGAAGGCATTAAATTAAAAGTAGAAAACTTATAGTTTTCCTTCTCATATCTTTACAATCTAAAGAGTACATGCTCAGCACAGTAATTTTAAAATGTAAAAAATATAATGACGCTAAATATTCCAAAGTTTACATGCTAACGTTGGCATATATCCAGCCTATTTTTAACAAAACTATTATCAACATCACATTTTCTGCTTTTAATACTTCAATTTCCATGAATCACATTGTTTAAAATTCTATATAAATGAAATATCATATGCTAGGACTTAAAAATGTTTGAATAAATATCATTAATTTCTAACTATTTGAAGTTCTCCTGTATCATATATTGAGTTTGTGTATCTTCCATGTCTGTTTCAATGTGAATTATTTCTGCTTAAGGAAAATTAATGGGTTTGCTATGTGCAATTTATTATAAAACACTCAAGCCAAGTTGTAATTACTTTTCCTTTTATTTCAAAGTGTGCAAAAAGTGTATGAACTCTTATTTTATATATGGAAGGGATTTTTTTTAATAATAGATAGCCTAATCTTAAATAATCTCTGATGACTAGAATAAATACTATTTGATCAATATGGTGATCAATATGGTGATCAATATGTTAATATATCCTTGAACTTTAAAAAAAACTCCTTACATTCTGAAATAAATTGCATATTGTGAAAAGTGTGTGTGTGTGTGTGTGTGTGTGTGTGTGTGTTGCTAGAGATGAAACCCAGGGCCTTGTGCTTGCCAGGTAAGAGGTCTACCACTAAGCCACATCCCCAGTCCAGAAGTATCATTCTTAAACATTTTAAAAAATCCACTCTAAAATGAAAGTTTGGAGACTCTTAGTGTTATTTTTTGTAACTTCCAAAGACTTCTGTAGTTAGCATTTTTGGTAACTTGATCTTTTTAAGAAGCACCAATTTTTCTTTTCTTTTTCAGACAGGGTCTCATGCAGTTCAGGCTGGCCTCGAGCTCACGTTATAGTCGAGGCTGGTCTCAAGCTCACAATGCTGGATTACAGGCATGCGCCACCACACTCGGCTCAAGAAACAACAGTTTCTTTACAATGATCTCATTTGCTCACATATTTGACGGTAGAACACTGTTCTTCTATTTTTGTCCCGCTTCTATCATACTAAGCACTTCAGTCATTTAGACAATTTTATAAATGTGCTAGAGAACTACTCCTATTATTATTTTCAGATAAGAAACTTGAGGAAAAAGGAGGAAAGGGTTGTGTCCAGAGAAACACAGTGCTTAAGCTCAGAGCTGAGATTCGGACCCTGGCTGGCTCTGGAAGCCCTACCTCTCACCCAGGGACAGCTGCCTCGAGCAAGGCACTGTGTACATGGTGTGCAGCTCATGGCCTGACCCTGGAAAGGACTGAATTTCATGTGTACACTCCAAGCTCTTCAAGCTCTTACTGAAAATCCCCAGGGCTGGATGTGTTCCAGAATTCTGAACTTTTTAGGTTTTAAAAAGCAATACAGTATCTTTGGTGTGTGTTATGTAACAGCTTCACCAGAGGCTGGGGCCGCACCCCATAATCAAGCCCATTAATATTTCGGCAGCAATCAAAACATCCACACTCAGTGGGATAAATAAAGGAGGCTATAAATACTCTCACCTCACTTTGGGACGAACCTGCTACACATCAGTTACTAAAAAATGTGCTATTTTCAGAGCTTTATGAATTTTGGAATTGGGGACGGGATGCTGCTCTTCTGTGGCAGACACTGTACAGAATGCCTGGGACAAAAGACAAAAGAAGCACAAAGAACCTGCAGCAAGAATACACTGTCTTCCCGACCCTCTGCCCACAGTCAGATAGCTCACCGCTTCTCTTTCCAGACACTCCTTAACGGAGGGATGAGTGATCCCATCACCAATGGACGGCAGTGTTTATAGCTGAGGAAACCCAGCGTGGACCCTTCTCTGGAAACATATTTTCCCATTAAGAGAGACATCTGGAAATTACAGTGTTCACTGAAAAGTGTTTCAACTACCAGAATTTTCTAGCACTCTGGCAACACAATACAAAGCTGAGATTTCGGTGCCTTTCAACTCAAGTATTTCCTACAGATTACCCATGCATAAACTTCCAATCTGAAATCTGACAAGTGCTTTGTGCTAAGAAAGTAGCCCCTGTGATCAAGATAATCCCAGCAACAAATTGTAGTCTATTTTAAAATATTTCCATCATAACCAAAACATTATTTTTTCAATGTCTAATCCCCTTCATATTCTCACTATGACTAATACTCTAAAAGTATCAGTTATATTCAGACAGTGAGGTTAAACTCAACTGTCTATGTTATGGGGTAGTAATACCTTTAAGCTTCTCTTCTGGAGGGTTAACAACTTAAGTCTGCAGACCAAAAATTACTAAAAAGAAGGGCTGCAAGGACAGCCAAAATTTTGGCCCTAGCCATTCAAGGTTAGTGAGGACTCAGGACATAAGTGAATCTGTACTGTAACGTCCTGTAACTCAGTGGTGTCCAAAATTTTCTGATCAAGGAGATTATGGGGCCACAGGAAAGTGAACGATGATGTAGAGTGTGCCTAAGGAGAGTCATATGGAGACAAAACAGTCTCTCAGGCTTTCTTAGAGAGCAAATTGGCCAAGCAACGGCCATAACTCATCCACATGGCTAACACTGACAAAGGATCTACAAACTGTGGTACAGGGTTTCAGGCTAAATTCTGAAGGGAACTGACTGACCTCGGCAGATACAAAAGTCACATTTCTTGTTATATAGGTCTTGCTTTATCTTGGTCTTAACCATCCAACAGAAAAGTATAAAAATGAGGTATAAAAAGTAAAGCCATATTAATATGCTGAGCTGTAAAAGGCTCAAGTCAACAACTTCTGACATTGCCAGTCCTATGGATAACCCACTACTATTATGGACTACTGGACTATATTGGATTATTTTGCTGAATTCACACACCTACAATATTTAAATGGCAATGGAATATCCATCTCTGACAAAACTAAACAAAAAAAGGGGATACAAATGAAAGACCATTTTGTATCTGTATATGCAGAATAGTTAGGATAGATATACAGCTACTTTCTCTTAATTCAATAAAAAAAGATTTGTACTAATAATGTTTGGACAGGTATCATGTCTGTATCTTGTACTATGACTAACCACTAAGAAGACAACAATATCCAATTTATTAATTATTGAAACTGTCCTACTAATCAGTTTTGAAACTGTCTCATTGCTATTTGTTTCTCAATAAAATTAATTTAAAAAAGAATTTGAAAGTAGAGTGTCATTATTGTTTCAGAATATTTCCTTGATCAAAAGAACTGAAGATATTTGTTTCTGCAAAAATAAATAAATAAACGCATTGTCTATAGATTGTCTAGTAAAAACAAATGTGGTTTCTTTAGTCTAAAGTTTGCTATCCACTACGTGCATTTCTATATAAGCAAAAGCAAAACTATGATGATCAGGTATGAAGAGGATATATACCGTGATGCTGAAATAGAAGCCTTTTGCTAATGTTTATGTAATCTTTGCAATTCATTGCTCTACTTCCTTTTTTGACCTCTTCCTATTCATTTTCTAAACTAAATCTAAGGATACATCTAAAACATAAAACCCATTTTTTCACTCACCTGCTGAAAACCCTTCACTTTTCATTTCACTAACTTGTCATTGCTCTTAAGATAAGCCCCAAATCCTCAACCTGGCTCACCAAGTCCTCCACGTCTCATCTTGTCTTTCCATCTAATCCTCAGATCCTTAGAGCAATGCCTTTATTTAACTTTACGTATTTGTTGAAGAACTCCGCACCCACCACTGGGTGTGCCTTCATCTCAGCTCTTGTTTATCCTCCTCCTCCACCCACTTCTCTAGCCTCATCCATACTCTTCCTACAACCCTCTCCATAAACCTCAATTCCTGTATGTCTTCTCTGATGCTCTTGGCGTGGCTGGATGCCCTTTCCATATATTTCCCATACACCTGCTACTGTAACACGTATTTGATCGTAATGCATGCGCTATGATTATTGGTACCATCTCTCGTGAGAATGCTAGAAGGATTTCTGAGGTCTTTTCTGTATATCCCCTTCACTAACATGCTGTGCCATTCCGTAAATACACATATAATGAATCAATATTACCAATTATGCAAATCTTTGTAGGACCTAATATTTCCATACTATTGGGAGGATATATTAGTGCCAATTTGATTATCTAGTTGAGAATTTCCACAGACGTAGGTTAGCTAGAAAAGGAACCTTCTCCAGTGTTAAAATCTCTGTATGCCATCATTAATAATATCATCAATCACTGGAAGAATGACTTATTTTGGGAAGCATTTTATGTAACTTTCTCTTCGTCCTTGCTAGCTCTCCCTTTTCGCAGAAAACAAAAAAGTTTCTCTCCCTGTGACTCTCCTTAGGCACACTCTGTGACATCAATCACATTGCCATCCACATGGCTGACACTGACAAAGGATCTGCTAACTGCGGTACAGGTTACAGGATAAATCCTGAGGGGACTTGACTGACCTTATCAGATACAAAAGTTACATTCCTTGTTATATAGGTCTTGTTTTATCTTGGTCTTAACCATTCAGCAGAAAAGTATAAAAACGTATATAAAGTAAAGCCATATTAATAGACTGAGCTGTGAAAGGCTCAAGTCAACAACTTCTGTGCATAGCCCACTACTATTGTGGACTGCTGGACTGTGTTGGATTGTTTTGCTGAATTCATGAATCTATAGTATTTAGATGCCAATGGAATACCTATCTCTGACAGGACTAAAAAAAAAAGAGGTGATACAAAGGAAGGACCATTTTGTGTCTGTATACGCAGAATAGTTAGGATAGATATTCAGCTACTTTTGCTTAATTCAAGGAGAAGAAAGATTTGTAGTAATAGTGTTTGGACAGGATATCCTGTCTGCATCGTGTACTACAGATGACCACTAAGAAGATAACAATGTACAATGCATTAATTATTGAAACTGTCCCATTAATCAGTTTTGAAACTATCTCATTGATATTTGTTTCTCAATAAAATAAAATAAAGAAAACAAAAAAGTTCTGCAAGTCACTGATTTAATTGACAGAGCTAACAGGCAAGCCCAAATCTTATTTCAGGCCCTTCTTTATACTAGCTTGCATCGCTTGATAAAACATGCTGCTGCAGAGTATTTCTCTCCTGAATTCGGGAAAGACCGAGCTTCTGCTAAGTATACCACGGCACCTGACAAAGGTTATACAGGAAATAGTTATCTAGTCTTGTATGATGCACTAAGTAAAGAGCCACTCACATATACACACTTCTGAAATGAATCCCATTCTACAGCTTGAATCAGTCTCTCCAAGACCATGTATGGAATCTTGGCCCCCCAGTTGAGCAGATAGGAGCTGTCCAGACCATAAGAAAAACACTCTCATGAAAAGATTAATCCTTATCTTGGGAAGGGGTGTGTTACTGCAGAATTGTGTTCCTTACAGATGGAAGAGGCCCCTCCCATCTCTCTCTCTCTTCCTCCTCCTCCTCCTTCTCCTCCTTCACCTTTTCCTCTTCTTGTCTCCTTTTCGCTATCCTTGCTCTTCTTCCATGAGAGAGCACAGCAAGAACACTTTCAACAAACATCAGCACCTTGATTTTGTACTTCCTAGATTCAGAACCAGGAACTAATAGATTCCTGTTCTTTATTACATCACTGGTATCCTGTTCAAGCAGCAAAAAGAAAAACAAAACAAAACCAGACTAAAGCTTATAAAAACTTGAATCTACTAAATAAATGTACCATCATAATTTCTTGTGTTACTTTGGTTATTAATGCATTGCAAATCTAATAAATCCCTATAGAAGTAGATCTTCAGTGGAGTCACAAAATACAAAATAGTCTACAATTGTTACTTTTGGAGGATTTTTCTTTAGGCTTCTCTGAAAAGCCTTCTTGGAACTCACACACTAACGCTCTTTGAAGAAATACCTTAGGTTTTCCCTTACCATGCATTCCACACCTCTGCACACTACTCCAGAGAAAACAACTGACTTGGTGAGGCATTCCTGGCATTTCCCCCCGTTTCTCAGGAATATTTTTCTTCTTATGCTTTCCTTGCCTTCACAGAACCTTTCTTTTCTTACCCTGCTCAGGACGCCTCCTCAAGGGAATCTGATTTTTTTAGGTTTGGATTGTATGTCTATTCTGTGAGTTTTTAAGATATTCTGAGTATCTCTCACATGAATTTATCAAACTGTATTTGTTTACCTGCCTGCTGTAGCCCAAGCCCCCACTGGAGCATATGGTCCTTCAGAGCCAGCTCTAATAATGTCCACCAACAGCACACAGGAGGCACAGACCTCAGTCAATAACTGGGTTGTGAATAAACAGAATTGTTTGGGATGCCTCATTTTTCTTACTGACAATTTTGCTCTCTGGTGTGTTCAGACATGACAAAAATTTTTTAATAATTTCACTGTTCCTTCAAAGAAGAACAACATAGAATTACCAGCACATCACCTCTTCAGCACTAGGTTCTGCATTTACAACACTACTATCTCTTAAACTTTTAAATATGTTTAATTTTTGTTTCTTTTTATTTTTCTGTATTTACGGAGGGCTCTACAAGGTGTTCAGGGTCTCACTACTAGATCGGACTCATAGTGATCTGCCTGTCTACAGCCTCCCAAGTGCTGGGATTACAGATATGCGCCACCATGCCCAGTCTCAAGTGCAGTCTCAGCGTGCCCCAGGAGCAGGGCCAGCATGGTAGACCCGGGAATCGAACCCCTGGCTGCTGTGCTGTACATAAGCAAGTACTTCAATTCTCTGAGCTATATGGCCAGGCCTTAGTTTTTGTTTCTTATAAAGATAACAAGTGGGCAAAATTTGAAATATATAGTTTTAGAACATAAAGTAAGTGACCTCAAGTCTCTATAATTCAGTTATATAAACTATAACTTTTTATAAGTGCTTGGCATTTATTTATCTCATACTTAAATTATTAATGATATCCCAAATTTTAAAAATCTATAAAAATAATATTTTAGTATAGGCATTTTTTGCATTACTATTTTTTCCTAAATATTTTTCATGATAGATGGTTCATCCTTCACTATCATGATAGTTTGGCTCTAGAACCTCAAGGATGCCAAAATCCATGCATATACAAATCATACAGGAGGAGGCTGGGGTGATAACTTAGCAGCCTAAACGCCTACCTGGGAAGCACAAAGTCTTGGGTTTGATCCCTGGTACAGAAGAAATAAAAATAAAAATAAATGAACGGTATAAGATTTTAATATAATATACAAACATCTGCTCACATACTTTGCATTATCTCTAAATAAGTTATAGCATCTAACATAATCAAATTTGTATGCAAAAAGCTTGTACTGTATTGTTTGGGGGATAATGACAAGAAAAATGCTCTGTACATGTTCAGTACAGATGCAATTTTTTCCAAATATTTTCATTTCTCACTTAAATTCACAGCAACAGATTCCATGATATGAAGGACTGGTCATATTTTTATGGATTTGTCATAATTTACATCTATCCCCTTTAGAAATTAAAGTAACTTCTCCTAATTTTCAGCATCATAATTTTTCAAGGGACACTGTCACAGAAATTGGTTTTCTCCTTTCTGATACACCTTCTTAAAGTCATTCCTAAAATGAATTTGCTAAGTTGAGAAACAATTTTGCAAATTATAAATGGAGCAGCATCCCCCTTCTTTCCCACCATTTAAAGGACTAATATTCATTTTCAGACAGACTTTCAATTTATTTTTTTCAATTCATGATCTCTTAATAGATCAGAGCAATTTTGCATTCAAAACTCTCAAATGTTGTCTTGAACAGTGGCCAAACTACAAAGCATTCAGTGCTGAGCTAAGTAATTATCTCACAAAATTGCTGTCTCCGCATCTCAACCCTGTAGCTTGCAAAGGTGCGCCACAGGGATCGCCTTTCTCTCGCTAAACATCTTAACACATGTCCTGCAGTACGTGACTTTAAAGCAAAGTTAAGATTTAAATATGTACAAATCAAAACTGAGATAAGCTATCGGATGATCTTGTCCTCTTAAAAGTACAAGGACAGTACCTTATAAAAGATGAAACCGGATATTTTCAGAAAAAGCAAAAGACTTTGGAAGGATTTTTTTGTTGTTTAAAATGAAATTTTCAGGAGCCTCTGATGCACAAAGCGTATTGTGAACCCATAATTGGAGATAGGGTGTGACTCACTGGACTGAGACAGAAATTGGTTTCTATGACACAACAACCCGAAGTGCTCATGTGGTAAAGAACACACTTCTGCTTCAGGAGATTATGCCCTTAATGTGACATTGCTGTTGTTTAAGACATTTTTGAAAGTCCTGTATCACAACTGACTTCACAAGACACATTACCAAACATTTGAAAATCAGTCTCACTGAATTATGGCTATAGGATATGTTCTTTCATCCTAACCTTTTTCCTTGCCTTAATTGTCTCAGGTAGAGTTCTTCAGTGACCTGTTCCTCACTTACTGAATCCTACTGGAGCTGTCTGGCACTGCTACGTAGCAGTTGTTTGTATCAGAGACATGGGCAGTGGGAGTGACGGTGGGAAGAAGAAATCTTACCCCTAGTATACCTCAGAGCAGGCCGGGTTCATGCAAGTTTAATCAACCACTGACTATTGCCTGTCTGAAATTATCCACAGTAATAACATAAATAGAATAACCTGGGGGTGATAAAAGAAAATTATGAGAACTTAAAATTCCCAGAACCTAGGAATGATAAATGAAAATTCTGAGAACCTCAATTGCCAAAAGTAAGGAAATATATACAGCCATAGATTTAAAAACACAAGTGTAAAAGAGCTCCTCAAGCAGTGTTATCTATGTGTGCAACTGTTTAGCGATAATTAACATTTATTTTTGTAATACTAATGTTGGAGCCAGGGAGATAGCTCAGTAGAATAAGTGCTTGCCTGGCAAGCACAAGGGTCTCAGTTCAATCCCCGGTTCCCCCCCAAAAAAGAAAAAAAAATAGTGTAATACTAATGTCTTCTCAAGAAAATATAAAGCATGTTGCCAACGATGAAGCATTAGAGGTTGTGCAGTATCTAATAAAAATAGGAAAAAAGACAGTCCTTTGAAGTAATTTGGTCCAATAATATTTAATGAAAATCATATTAAATTTCACTTTTTCTAGACAGTGGGCCACAGACATCCACTGGCAAAGAGACTCGACCATGTCTGCTTTTGTTCTGACAGCAGTGTCACTGGATGGCAGAAGAGTTACCTATCTTTATTTGTGCAGAGATTACTTCAGAATAGACCTGCACTATTGATATATTCAGTTGCAAAATTGTGTGTATATGACTAATGGTAAAAAAGTAAGAAAGTTCACAATATCAGAACACCAGACATTGCTTTCTGAGTTCTCATGAAAGTACAATGTTGGGTTACCAGTTCAACAAATAAAAATACAAGGGCCGGGGAGATAGCTCAGCAGCTAAGTGCCTGCCTGGCAAGCACAAGGACTGAGTTTGAACCCCGGTACCACATACTGTGCTGGCCAGAACACTGAGCACGCAGTGCCAACCCAAAACCAGGAGTGGTGGCACATGCCTGTAATCCAGCACTGGGGAAGCAAAGGGGATTGCTGCAAGTCCAAACTGTGTAGCAAGACCCTGTATCAAATAAATAAATAGAGTCCTGTATTTTGTAAATTTCACATAGACAACAGAAAACTTTAGTGAAAGTATGGCCCATAATTTAGCATAGGTACTTATAGTGAAATACTTATCTGTAACATATCTGAAATTGAAAGTTAAATAGTGTAACATTTTATCTGGCAATCAACAATACATCCATAAAAACACATAGCAATGATGACACATAAACTTGCACAGAAAATTAAGGACAAAAGGAGCAGTCTGCCAGAATCCAGGACGTAACTCATTAAACAAAAGGCATCCTCTTCTCCTCTGTGTCCCTTCATCACCCAGCCCCTACCTCTCATTCAGAGAACAATGCAATGATGTCAGGAATGTTATCAAACTGCACTTCCCCTCAGGGCCCATAACTAACCAATGATGGTCAAGGCACCGATCCAGGGCTGTCAGCTGTACATTATAATCTAGTGACAAAAATCACAAATACATTTCAAAACACTTTTACAATCTGCTGGATTTTCTACCTCTGAGCAAATAAAAAGAGGATCACCTTTCCCCAGGTTTAAACATACAAAAGGCCTGTGCAAGGGCCGGGGAGATAGCTCAGTAGAATAAGCGCTTGCCTGGCAAGCACAGGGTCCTGAGTTCAATCCCCGGTACTGCAATAAACAAAAAATAAAGAGACCTTTGCAAAATATCAATTATAAACTAAAGAGTCTGACTGTCAGCTGAACCTTAAGCTTGCCATAGTAATAGCTAACATGTGTGGTAATCCTTACTTTCTGTTTTGTCTGTTTTTTTCTCATTTATGTATTTGGTACAGGGTCTCACTATGCACCTCAGACTCGTAGCGATCCTCCTGTTCGCAGCCTCCCCAGCGCTGGGATTACAGGCGTGCACCACCATGCCCAGACTCAGTCGCCAGCTCAGCACACCCTGGGGGAGGGGCCAGAGCAGCATGCAGGACCTGGGATCAAACCCTGGTCTCTGAACTTGTCAAAGCAGGCACATGGTCCACTGAGCTATCTCTCCGGCCCAATCCTTACTTTCTGTAAAGCACTCTGCTACGCATATCATACATTATCTCATTTAATTTCATCACTTAATCTTATAAGAAAGCTCTTTCACAAATATGGAATAAAATCTTCAACCCTCTGAGGTTATAATATGTCATCATCAGGTCATATGCAAACCCAGGTCTCGCTAATATCAAGATACATATATTGCTAGACATCGTAATATGCCGTCTCTGAAAGCAAGACTACACTAGAACATAAATGGATCATGAGTAAATGCAAAACAGTCCTGAGTCCTACTGCATTCCAACAGTATGTCCATCGCTACAGGTCGGGTGTGGAAATGAAAAGGCAAGTATCAAGAGAAGTGAAGGATGAGGGTGCGGGTTGAAGAAGAACTAGCGGCAAGAGATACGGGAAGGGGCAACCTTGGTTTCAGAATGCAGGCATCCCATTAAAATGACCTACTTTGGTTTTCCATAGACACAAAGAGATAACTGACTCAACAAAACAAAAGCAAATAGAAGAGATTAAAAAAAAATCAGAGAACAAACCAGGATTGATCTAAACGAGAAAATATCCAAACGATCTAATTACAGATGATACAAAACTGAAAACATGGTAGAAAATTAAAGTACTTGCTGCATAGTAAAGAACAAGTTTGGCAGCGCAAAGGATAAAAATAGAAGGTAACTGGAAAGGCCATTTTCTTCCTTAGTCTATTCAATATTTCTTCATTGTATAAAAACTTATTTACTCATCAAGAGCACTTCTTGTTTTAAAAATAAAAAAGCAATTAATCTCTAAATACTCTTAACCTTAAACCCAGACATTCATTCTAATATTTTTGAGTATTGCATAAGTTTCATTTCATTTGCTATCTCATACAGGCTTTTCCTAGAAACAAGAATTTTACTTGATTGCCACTGAGATAAAGAATTGTTATATAACTATAAATAGTTGTTATAGGAGGAGACCTTTCTCATTCACTCCCACTACAATGTATATATTTCTTTAAATGCCTGTCTCAAAGCCGGCCAAATAGCTCAGCAGATTAAAGCACCTGTAAGCAGACGCAAGGGCCGGGGATTCGATCTCCAGGCCTGCCATGCCAGCCCTGCCCACTGAACGCACTGAGACAGCAATTGAGATTGGGTGCAGTGGCACACGCCTGTAATCCCAGCTCTTGGGAGGCTGTAAACAGGCAGATCACTATGAGTCCAATCTAGTAGTGAGA